>NC_065508.1:12046413-12266883 GCF_006386435.1 Epinephelus moara | reverse complement strand
ATACCTGTAGTTTGTAAATGCATTTTTTCGATAAAGTTTGGGGCGGTGGGGGCGGAAGAGAGAGGAAAACTGCGTGATGCTCGCCATGTAGCATGCTCTATCAACCACAACAACAACAACAATATGGTACTAAACCGGAGACGGAAATCGATGGTGCGCCAGAATTTAAAGTTTTACTTTGGTGAACACTTTTACTTTGGTGAATTTGGTGAATTCTGGATCCGCTCTCTAGACCGGAACCAGAATCCAGACAAAATTCAGAGTGAATGGAAACCAGACTCTTCGCCGTACGTGAAGAGCCTGGTGACGCGAGGCTAATTTCTGTCATGTTTTCCACATCGCGCTGAAATTTGACTGGTGTTTTTTTAATGACGTCATCTCTTCTCCCCTCTTCTGCAATGGTTTAATGGCACTGGACTGGACATTTAGCAGCATCAGCTCTTTGTCTCAACTTTACAGATTATCTGAAATTTCATAAAAATTTGCACCATATTTGGATAGAAACTTGCCTGCAGTGGAAGACAATCGATGCAGCAACTTACAACATCTCAATATAAAGCTAAAATCTATGCTTTTTTTTTTTTTTTTGCCTTCTCTCTAAAAAATTATGACAACCTCTAAGATAAGTTATGTGACATGGCCTGGACCTTAAGTGCACAGATCAGTATCAAAACCGAAAGTCCCCCATCTGGGGGACTTTGAGAGCGACTTTGCAAACACAGTGTGAAACAATACACTGATCACAAAGAATATAGTGATGTTGCGCATCAAATTAAACAGCAGAACCTTACAAGCCCCAAACACAGCTCAAACAACTAAATAAACAACAACAAATCCAACTCCATGCAGCACCGATATCCCGACCCACTCGGTATATTTCAGGCTCTAACTCGACCACACGTTATGCAAAACACACACCATTCATCTCAAATGAAAGCTGAGACTCCTGTTTCCACACATGTGCGCCAAAGCACTTTACCCCAAAGCATCAGAGAGCTACAGGCCAAAGAACAACAACAACAGAAATCTTTTCGCCAAAACATATTTGTAATATCTCTCTTACCTTGTTGTTTTTGCCGTGAAAAGCTCATTCTGCCGTTAAATCACGCTTCTTTCCCGTTTACCGACTTGTTGTCCGTCATTCAAATGAATCCGGGCGGAAAAACTTGACAGCTGGATTTTCCGTGGATAAGTATAACAATGACCACTCACAGCAGCCGTCATCTCCCCAACGCGTTCTCCTGACTCTGATTGGCTTACAGTGCTGTCAATCTCGTTTTGGTGGGTATAGCGCCATTCTATTGGCTCTAACGAATCAAACGAGGTGTCAATCACTCAAATCGGCCAAGCCCTCAGGGAAATACTCCAAAGCTCAGAATAGAAACTCAGTTTCATTGTACATGACAAAAATCACATGCAAACATGATGCAATTTTGGAGAGCTCGCCTAAATTTTCTGTACTAAAACCTCTCTAATATTGTTCTGCTTCACTTTATCAGAATCAACCTTTGCAGGGTTCATGTTCACATATTGTACTATGATTTGATAGAGGTTTAGAGCTGCTGCTGCTGCTGCATCATTCCAAAGGGATACTCAACCTGAAAATGCTTTTTTTTTTTGTAGGGGAGCCTACTCAACCTGAAAATGCTTTTTTTTTTTGTAGGGGAGCCTCAAAATGTTTCATTTGTGCTGTGTGCCATCTTCATTTACTCTTCACATATAACACATATACTGATATTTACACATCTTAACAAATCTCACAAGTGTTCCCTTTACCATGACAACAAAAGTATTCAAATAGACATTTTGGTTGCAGAGATATATTCATTTCATTATGGGTATACAATTTTCGAGCACAGGCCTGTAACATAGGCTTAGCTTTACATACAGTATCACATACATTTGAAGTAGGCGCTATCAGGTGGGAAGTCGGTCAATCACGGTGAAGATTTATGTCTCTGACGCTGCTACCATCTCAAAAAATATTGTGTAACATGATCTCGGTATTAGTCTCACATCAAAAGCAGCAGAGAGACTAAAAAGCAAATTATTTTTACACCTACTGATATTACAGTTAATTTGATAATAACTATACATCCAAACTGAAGCACTAATCCACTGGAGACAAAATGGCATAAATTCATGGACACCAGTGGTGGGACTAAGTCATTGTTTTGCAAGTCTCGAGCCAAGTCCCAAGTCAAGACTGAAAAGTCATAAGTTAAGTTCCAAGTCCTCAACAGGTCATAAGGTGCTTCTCACCAAATGTAATGGCATTTTAACAACAGAGTTATAATGTATTACATTTACAAAAATCATAAATGCTGCAAAAGTTGTCTTTATCTATTAAAACAGCTGAAACTGAACTAAGTGCTGACGTTGCACTTTCATGTAGCACTATTAACAAATGGCACAACAGAGTTCATTTTGTATGTTTCTGTCCTATCTTGTTGTATTTGACTCATCTCGTATTAGTAAATCTCTATATGTTTTTCTTCTTAATTTAGCTTCCGGGAAAATATCAAGTATTTTCCAGTCAAAAGGCTGAAGTCAAGTCAAAAGTCATCAAATTTGTGAATTGTGTGTGACTGGACTCCAAGTCATGTGACTGGACGTGACCTCTGATGGATGCCACGCCTTTAAAAATATTTATTTTTCAAGAGATATTAGATCATGTACACTTACAACTGCTTTGTGACTATGACTCATCAGTATTAAAGAATCCCTACGTGTGACGTTTAACAGTGATTGAGAGAATAACTTTTACAAACTAAATCCCATTTGCTTCAATCCCACTGAGTCAGCCGAGAACTTTTGGTTATGATGTATTTTGTAGCTGAAATGGATATATCATGTTTTGGAATACAATTCTTCTGTTATTGAATAAAGCCCCGCACGGAATACCTGCATGGCAGAATGATTGGATTTACTGAGGATGATTGGCTTGATTCAATTTGTGCACAGGATTGCTCAGACAGCTCTGTGCGCTGCGGCTGACACCGATGGTGTGTGAATCACTAAGTGACTGATCAAGAAGAAAGGCATCTTTACTATGCAGTGCCTTGGTAGATGCATGCATGCTTGAAGCGTTTGAAAAAAAAGTTAGGCTGTAATGTTGTGTGTGCACATGTGTGCATGCAAGTGTGTGTGCATGCATGCAAGCACGTGTGTGTGTGTTTGTGTGCGTGCATGCAGTAGCCCTGTTGGCTCTCTCTCCTCAGTGCTGCATGGATTTGCATCTCATTGACAAAGTTTATCAGCTAAAGAAGCCATTCTCTCTGTAAGTTGCACCAGAAAGCTTCTATAACGGCCCATTTGAACCAAAATAAAAGCATCTGTTTCTTCTGTTATTCTCACTGCGTCAATTCACACCGAAAGGATAAACAGTAACGGATGAAGTTCTCATTTTGCTGCCTGGTTAGTCCCCTCTGAGGCTGCAAAGTGGTTACAGTATAATCACAGAAATGCCCATGCATAGGTTTGTCTCAACAAAGCATATGGATATAGCACACACACAAAGTCAGACACATATAAATCTCAGTGAAACAAGCCCTGTAGATATAAAATACTCCGTCTGCATCCACCATTTGTTCCGTGCAGTCAGGTGTTGCCAGAGTTTGACAGATTAGAGAAACCCCATCGGCCTAGATGACTGATGTGCAGCGTTGACCTTGCCAGGTACAGACAAATGGCACACACACATAGACACACACACAAATACACATGCACATACAGTATACCCATACGCAAACACACTCAGACATATCTTCCCCATTATATGATATATGGAAACACCCCCAGTCAGTGTGTCATTCTGTCAGTCAGTCAGTCATTCTACCAGTGCGCCCCACTTTTAAGTCAATACAACATATAAACACTTCAACTATCTGCCTTTCAACGTGCTACCTCAACTACTAATGTACAGTTTTAGCCCACTAACTATCCCACTATTGGCAATGGTACTACTGTACTTTCAATAAAGCAATCGCACTATCAAATCCACAAAAACTCTGTCTGAATACATTGCTCTTCTTAATGGGTTCAGTTGACTATTCAATCTGCAATTTCCTATGACCTGTATCCCAAACACACACCATGTGAAACTGTACGTGGGCAACTGTGCACTCAATGGGTATGGACTAGTTCACTAATTAAACATAGTTATGAATATTACATACCATTTATGCCAATAGATCCTACACACTGGACCTTTGAGTGTGACACGTTCTGATAAAATATTGGTCAAGTAGTCTTAACTCATGCAGCTCCTGTCAGTTACCATCAACTGAATGAGGATGAATGAGAATAAGCCTGCCCAGTCCTTGTCCTATTGTTCTTTAAACCACAGCCCAATTGCAGTAAGAGTAGGTCAGGGGATTACATTCAACTGTTCTGTCTCTATTTCTTTCTCAGGCATTCATTCATTCCTCGCCAAGTTCACCAGGACGACACCGAGTGGGAAAGCAGCTTGCTATCATCTGCAGCGGAGCAGAATAGCCGTGAAAGGATCAATATCTCTGAAGAAGCAATACCGTGTGTAGATCCCCTGGTACCGATGTATAACTTGGCTTCTTCCCAAGATACAATTCTGCAGAAAAAAATGCCCTAATTCTGTTTATATTGAATGAACTGTGTTGTGTGAAAGAAAAGATATTAAAATCCTTTGGTTGTGATTTTACTGGATGACAACCCCTGTCACCCGACTTTACCTCCTCCACATGCCTCACTCTCATGGAAAGAATGGGGTTTGCATTCTTGCTTTTGCTGAGACGAGGCCTCCAGCATCCAATTATTTCACTCCTTTAAATGCCTTCACAGCAAAACCCTTTCAAAGGCCTGTTCTCTCTTTCTCTCTGTGTAGGACGTGATTTCACTCCTTTATGTCTTTGTAGCCCTTCCTCTCCAGTCAGCGCTGCCTAGAATGCAATTCACGGTCTCTAAATGTGCCGCTGCCCCTTCTCTCCTATTACTCTAATCTGTGTGCCAAATGCCATGGGACAGATCACAGCTAAAACAGATGGGAGAATGAAACTCAGGGTTTCCATAGTTAAAGAGGTAGCAAGCCCATCTCCAGGGAAAATGAACTCTCTGAGTGATACTCATTCTCCCCAATCTGATATTCCTGTGGCTGCTGGACATCACGCTGTGATGAGTCCCTGTGAGGGAAACCCTCTCCGTAATCCACTTATCTCCCTCACTCTTCTTTAGTTCTTAGAAAATCCTTTTTTGTGTGTAATCATAATCTCCTCCGAGCAGATCCATCATTGCCACTGAGACAGTTTATGCAGCAAAATGCCCTTAAAGTGATTCAGTAATGGGGAAAGTTTCTTTTCCTACCACTGTGCAGCATCCAGGCTACCTCATTTCAGCTTTATTTTACACAAATTAGAAACAAAAAAGAGAAAAGGCACTAAAGCAAAGACGTAGTCATTTGGGTGCAGTGTTTCCAAACAGTAATGATTTTTATTTCTCCGTACTGTGTTGGACTGTCTATGCACTAACACACCAAGGCTGATGGGTTCATTCACACTAACCTTTCTGTTCTATATTTAGAATCAGAATCAGAAATACTTTATTGATCCCCGAGGGGAAATTATTTATTTATTATATTGTTTGGTTATTTCTTACACATCAAAGTTACATCTCTTCTTACTATCAGTGCCTCACTGGTTTATTAGTCTTTCTGTTCCATGCATTTTTTATATAGCTATTAACATACAGCTTCTATGTGCAATGACAATAAAGCTGAATCCAATCTGATCTAGTGTCCATGTCAGGAATGTGTGCAGATAGTTCATCCCAGTGCAGATCATATCTTTATTGTCCTACAGGGAAATCCTTTTGCAACAGTATAGCTTAAAAAAGATAAAATCACAATGAAGCAATGAGATCATATCAGACACTAAAGGGGTAGCCAGGATTTTTTGAAGTTGGGTTGTATGAGATACTTATCTATAGTCAGTGTATTACCTACAGTAAATGGTGGTTGGCACGCTCTGTGTTTGGAGAAGCAGATGGGACTAGTACCACAGAGGCTCAGCTATGCACTGCTATGAATAGGGGTTAGCAGTAAAACATATTTTAGCCCTTAGAAAAAAGATACCTAAAAATCAATATTAGTCTAAGTGGATGTTATTTTGAGTAGGTGTATATATTCACAGCTTTACCTCGCTGTCAGACAGTCCTTTCCTTTTGGCACGCACTGTATTACACCGCAGGTCAGGTGTGATTCCTCCAAACTGGGAGAGTGCAGACTGCCATCTACTGTAGGTAATACACTGACTATGGATAAGGACCTCATAGAGCTGTCACTGTCACTTTAAAAATGCATGGACATGTTTTTATATTATCAGTCTATTATTTTCTTCTTATATTTTCTTTTATTCTTTTTCTTTACATAAGAACACCATAGATTAATCACCTTTCACTAACTGGAAAGATACATGTTATGCTGTAATTATGCCTTTGATCTGAATTAATGACATGAATAATATGAATAAAGAGTAGGCTATTAAAAAGACATTAAACGTGTGTATAGATTCAGTAAAAAATGGTAGAGTATTAAGACATTGAGACATTCATTGTTTCTAAATATCCATTTAATGAACTAAAAATTAACTCGAGTAGAGGAGAGAGACTAAAAAATGTGTTTTGTATCGTCACATAATCAGTTTTGAAAGGATGGCATGAGTGTCCTGAGGGTGTAGCACTCATTATTGGTAGGCAAACTGTCTTGTAAAATACCTGCACGTGCCTTCATTCATTCTTTGTCTTTTCTGGGTCATGGGTGTCTGAAGCCCAGAGCTGGAAAGTACTAAATACATTTAGGTACTGTAAAGCAGCTTTAATCGATTCGATTTCAAATGACAATGCAACAATGTTTGCTGTCTTCGGCTTTACAGCATTATGAGCAATTTTTCGGCAACTTTACTGATTTGGTTCATTCTCATTGTTGTCATATGTTGTTTTCAGCCACAGCAGAAAGGTGTTTTCAGTGAGGGGACAAAAAAGCTCTTAAACCCGCTGAACACTTACCCTGGAAATCCAGAGTTCTCGCGAGAGCACAATTTAAATTTGCTCAGCGAGTCACTCTGGCAATCAGTAATGATGCTCATTACCCATACCGTTGGAGCCGAGCTGCACCAATCACATCGGTGTATCTGATATAGGCGGGCCAGAGGCGAGCTAAACAGATGACGACAGCGCTGCGACGATGAAGTCCAGAATCAGTCAGTAAACATTGCAAGATGGCTACGGATGAACACCAGTTGTTTGAAACGGCTTTGGCCGCTACAATGAACGAGTTAGACGTTCTGATTGGTCGTATAGTTACCCAATTGTGTGCAGTGATATTTACAAATGTATGCTTGGTGCCGCCTCTCGAGTTGGGCCATTTTCATTTCAGTTTCACTCATAGCCAGCCCCTAAATGTTTCTAGTTTTGTGTCTGGATTTCCAGGCTACTGAACACTACCTGCTCAGCACCAAACAGCTGACAGGCAAAGTTAGCGACAAACTGCACATCCGAAGGTCCCATAGAAAAGCTCAGAAAAGTGACTGTGCACTGATCTGCAACAGAGGTGGGGCAATTCATCAGATGTAGGCCAATCAGCTGTCTTCATCCTCAAAGTCCCTTGCGTTGTATCACTTTGGGTAAAGCACCTCACCTTTCAATACTTCAAGTAGGCAACATTTAGCAGATAGTAATCCTTTTTGTTTGTTTGTTTGATTGTTTATACTGAAGATTGTTTTTTTTTTAAAGATATTTTTTGGGCATTTTTAGCCTTTATTTGACAGGACAGACAAGCGTGAGGGGGGGAGAGAGAGAGAGGGAGTGACATGCAGCAAAGGGCCACAGGCTGGAGTTGAACCCGGGCCGCTGCGGCAACAGCCTTGTACATGGGGCGCCTGCTCTACCACTAAGCCACCGACGCCCCTGAATTAAGATTTTAAATGCGAGACTTTTACTTGTGAAGTATTTTTAACAAAAATGCATCAGTATTTTTAGGTAAATGATGATAATACTTTTCCACCACTGGTGCTGTTAGATTCGTTCAACAACTTTGTGGACTGTTGCCACTTTGAAAATAAGAAAAAAAAACCCACACCAAAGCTTAACATTCTTTAGTTGTAAGAGAAAGAGAGTCTATGGGTAGATTTTTGGCTTTGGAGAGAGGACTCAGGAGGAAGCAAATCAATATTTTAGGTAAGCTCTTTAAAATCATCATACTCCTTAACCTGTAAAATGTAGGGAGGAGACTTACTGAATTTAAATCAGTAAAGACTGCATATAAATGCAGAATCTGTAGGCAACAAGATTTTGGTACTGGAAGCGTTCTGGTTTCCATTTGTAGTCTGAGTAGTATTGACCAATCATGTTTGAGCGGGCTTTGGCTGCCTGCAGGTAAACAGTCTTTGTGAAGAGCAAAAGAGGCACAAGCCATTGGCAGAAATGTAATCTCTGAAGCCGTCAGCTGTCATCTGACGACAATGTCGCTTTTTATTAGCTTTATTCCAATTGAGCTGCTTTCATATGCAGATATCCGTTTATGGAGACTGGCCGAAATGTTTTCTCGACCTGTCTCAAGTCACTAATCAAACTGTAAACAATGAGAAGCCCATGGAAAAGGAAGTCTTGGCCCAGATAACTTCTGGCTACACCTGAGGTGCATCCAGCCCAAGCCCTCAGGAGCAGGGACAGGCATTGAAGTCATAGTGGCCAAATGTGGAATTACAATGACTGCATCCATCTCCTCCACAGGGCCTAAAAATACCCTTTCCCACAGACTTAAATTGTAAAGAGACAAATATCAGTCAGTGGATACATTTCTTTTGAGCGTCACAACCTCTGCGAATGATTAACTTCACGATCAGGATTTAATCCACTCGGTCTAACAACATTTGAAAAGTCTGGAAGAGCTGCACGATTACAACATTTTATCCCCATTCAAATTCGTAAAGTGTTAAAGGGAAGTAGCCCACTCGGCCGCCAAAAGTCTCTAGTGCGCCTGCTCAATGGGTCTCATGATGCTGGAGATACGGGTACTTTTACATTGTGGAAATCAAGATTTTTTTTTGCTTTGTGCGCTACTGAGGAACTTTTTCTAACTCTGTATCCAGTCTTTTTTATACATGTGTATGTATCGGGAAGTTTATTCAAACAGAGACACTGGTGCATTAACACCTTGTTGTGTATGTGAGCACACTGCCTTCTTCTCCTTTACATCTTCTTGGATTTTAACAGCAGTTGGCAACCAACGTATTAGGAGCCTTACCGCTATGTGCCTGCTGACTGGGTAACACCTCTGACACACCGACAAAAAAAAAGGAAATTGACCTTAAAGTCTGTTGCACGCCGTTTTGAGGAAACATGTTGTTCAACCCAAAAACCGTAGCAAAACAGTGCACACAGTTCTCAGATTGAATATGCCCCTGATCTCTCCAAATATTGGCTATCAACCCCAGAGTCTTTATCCTCATCATCAGACAATAGCTGGTGGGTTCTGATGGGTTTGGAGACTGGAGTTAATATGTCTCAATAATATCTCACTCAGGCTCTACAGCATGGTTTGACCCTGTCACAGTTACAGTATGTGAGCATCAGTGGAGCTCATGTAAAGTTTCTATATGAAGACCTATACTCAGTGATAACAAACAAAACTTCAGTGAGTCTTTGATTTATTTGAATATTGTTTTCGTGTGAAACACAATAGGGAAGTCAGATTCAGGATCACATTATTTGATATATGCGGTAACAACGTGGTTACAGTGTGAAGAGAAGGGAGCCACTGAAGGTGTTGTGGTTATGTGGACTGTCATAGAGAGAATAATCTGATGGGAGAACCAGGTAGATTTCATCTCCTGCCTTCAGCTCCAAGACAACAGACTTAGTCAGATACTCAAGACCCACTTCTTCCTTCCCCTCATCATTAAACATGATCAGCTGGTTGTTCTTGTACACATACACACCCATATAACCTGTGCGGTTACTACACACAGAGAACTGGAGATAGTAGACCCCTTTGACTGGTGCTGTGAAGAAACCTGCAGAGTAAGAGTAGAACATGAAAAACAGTGACAACAGATACATGAGCACATATGATCATGTGACCTGCAGTATATTACCTGTAGCTGGATTGTAAGCATTGCCAATGTTGGTGAAGACTTTGCTGTATTTCAGTGTGATGTCGGTGCTGTATGGTCCAACATGTCCTGCATCAGTCAGAGCTGTGTAAAAGGCCACCTTTGGTCTCTCTGTTAACACAAAAAGTCAATGTATGACTTTAAATTTTACCTGGACTAAATAAGTCATGTATACATACATATGTGTGTATGTGTGTGTGTTACAATCATCACCTGCATTTTCTCTCTCCAGCTGGTCAATCCTGGACTTGCTGAGGAGAAGTTCACTCTCACTGCTGCTCAGTCTGGTCTGTAAGTCTGGAGTTAATGCAGTGACAGTGAATTACAGAGCAGAGCAGACTGTTAACATGCACAACAAGTTATATACAGTATCCTGACCCTCATCTTATCTGTTGACCCCGTACATGTACTAGAAACTACTTTAAATGATGAGAGAAAACCACATTCAACTCTCACTGTCCAGGAGGTCCTCATGCCCAAATGGTAAAATAGATAATCTGTCAGTGCCGCCCAAAACAACCAATATGACTGTTACAAATGATTCACATAAGACATTTCTCATCTGACACCTGTGTGGTTTCTCTGAGCTCGAGAAACATGTGAAAACGTGTGCTGTGTTTTGAAAGAATGATTTGATATCAAGTAGGTTTGTTGTGTTTTGATAGCATTAGTATGTGTAGAGGAAGTTTTTGTTTTTTAAATGTAGAGTTAAATGAACAAAATATGGTTTTGAGATGAAAATGAAATATTTGTCTAATTGATGAGATGTAGGCGTGTTGCTGTGTTAACAGGTCAAAAAAAGTAGGCCTATCTTAGGTAAACATTGGTTAGCAATTTTGAAAAAAACATAAATAATAGCACAGAAAAAATACTCCACGAAACTTATTAAACCATCATGTTTGTCAGTGAAATACCTGCAGTCTCTTTTTCTAGGTCACTTGATTTGCTCTCGGTGGCAGTCAGTCTAGTTTCATGGTCTGAAAAACAGAAGTTGGATTTTTGTTTAAAATTAAACTGATTTGTAAAATAGTTAAAATTACACAATGAGCTCGGTTAGCTGAATTAACCTGTAGCATAATGATTTTTACAGTTTTATTCTGGAGCATCAGTGCACTGACACATTTCATCACCTGCATTTTCTCTCTCCAGCTGGTCAATCCTGGACTTGCTGAGGAGAAGTTCACTCTCACTGCTGCTCAGTCTGGTCTGTAAGTCTGGAGTTAATGCAGTGACAGTGAATTACAGAGCAGAGCAGACTGCTAACATGCACAACAAGTTATATACAGCATCTTGATCTTCATGTCATATTTTGACCCAATTCTCATAAATGTGGTAGCAACTACTGTAAATGTCCATGACAACATCACACACTTCAGTCAGACTGTTAAAGGACGACATCATCAACTCTCAACAGGAAGAGTAACCAGTCTGTACCAGAGTTCTCTCTCTGCAGCAGCTCCACGTGCACCTTGGTGACCATCAGCTCAGCTTTCAGGTCATACACCTGGCTCTCACTGTCCTTCACGATTGCCTCCATGTTCCTCAGCTCCACCTTGAGCTCCACCACCATGTCTCTCAGTGCCCTCACCTCCGCCCATATGTCAGGGGTGGTTTGCTCTGTGGTCTGCTTGGTTGATTCCCCAGCTGCATCTCTTGGAGCTGTCTCCTGAAACTCACTGATCTCACCCACCTGTCCGAGGCCTCCACCCTCCCCCTGAGCCCCTGACCCACACAGAGCCAGCAGCAACAACAGCAAACCAACAACAACCCTCATTGTCCACTTACACGTCTTCACAAAGGTACAGTGGTAGAGTCGGCCTGTCTTATGTAGTCTCCAAACTTCAGCTGGCTGAACCAATGGGAAAAACAACAAGTGTTTGTGTTTGATAGTTTGAGTCAAGGCCTCAGATGATTCAATATGATCTCTGTGCTGCTGAGAAAATACAAGCTGCTACAGGCTGCTGCAACACTTTGACTATGATCCCCTCTCATGCAGTCACAGCTGTGCATACACCCTGTTTATTAATACACACACAGACAAACAGTCACAGAAACACTTATCCTAATGCTAAAGCCTTTTAGTGTGACTGAGGGTTATCTGATTCAATTCAGAGAAGGCTCTGTCTCACTACTCATCTCATTCTCTCTGATATATTATAAACCTAATATCAAAATGTCACAGGGTCAGCTAGTCATGCAGTCACCCTCACTAGGTATGAGGTAGGAACTCTCCTGTAGTATTTGAGTGAGTCACACTGTAATGGTTTTGTTTAGATTGTTGATTATGCAGTATTTTATCGTATTTTAGTTTTTTTCCATCACGTACCTCAGATACATTTTTTAGATTAGCCTTTGTTTTGACATGAAATATTTTTCTCATGAATAAAAACTTAAAACAATAACTCTATAAAGAATATTTCTAGCAGCACGATAGAGCAACACTATAAATGTTTTTGGCTGTGATTTATATGACATAAAGTCAAAGACATGAACACACCATAATTATTTTTCAGTACTCTTACTTTGATGCTGGTCCAAATGCAGGTTAAATAATAATTTTACACAATATATTTCCAATATTTACGTTCATGTGTACAGACTGTTAATTGGAATAAAAGTTGAAAAGTTAATGCAATCTCCAATCTGTATTCAAAATGAGAAATATATTTTTTCAATGCCGTACCCTCTCACTGAGGTACTCAAAGGTCTTAACACTTTGATGCAGGATCAAACTTTTGTCACTGGAGGGCGATATTTCCCTGCTTTATGTAATGTATCAACTGAAGTAAACCATACAGACTGCAGTCACCTCATATTGTGTTTCAGTGACAGAAACACATAGCCTATGATTGATGATTGATGTGTTTTGTTTTTTATTGGAAGCATGTTTATTAACAGTATAATCAGGTTACCTGACCTCCATGTGTTTTGAGTGTTGGAGGAGTAAATCCATGCAGACATGTGGAGAACATGTGAACTGCACACAGTGAGAAGAAGCCAGTTCAGTTTGAAACCAGCAGCTTATTTCTGTGAGGCTGCAGTGCTGAGGGCTGCCATCTTTCAGTGTTGCTAGTTACTTTTAACAACAAGAGTTTACATACAAAACCTATAATCACTTCATAAATTACAATGAATGTCTATAAAGTAAATAATCAGCTCCACTTCAACAAGGTACATCTTCAAAATGTCGCTTACACATTAACACATCAGTAATCCAATCATAACATTCATTACACTCACATGGACTATTTTTCTACCTAATGAGTAGCCTACTTACACTTTTGACATTGCAGGTACATTTAGCTCATAGTAATTATGTTATTTCACATAATTACGTTTTTGAATGCAGGACTTTTTACTTGTTTCTTAATTGTTGAAAATCTTGTTTTACTGACTGCTGACTCCTCACACCTCTTATCAGCCAGTAGGGGGGGCAAAATTTCCAGAAATTGGATCAGCTGAAAACAACAAGTCCTACCTTCTGATACAGACGACATTTTTTGCCTGTTTTGATAATGTTATTTCCTCCTTTGTTGTGCTGTAGCCAACAGATAAAGATAAGGTTAGTTTGACTGTGTCATGCGTCTCAGGATGTGAAGGGTCTGTCTTTGTTTGTGGTGCAGGGACACTTAGTGACGGTTGTCTGAGAGTATGCTTATCATATTTTCATGTTTTCCAGATAAGACTACAAGAAAACGTGACCTATATAATAAGATTCATACACTGTAATGGACCACATGCATAGTAAAAATGTTGTTTTTCCCTGAACTAAACAAAACAAAGTTAATACTGTTTGAAGTGCATTTATAGATGACATGGATCAAAGATTTGTGGCTGTGTTTTACTTATTAAAAATAAATACTTCCTTATATTTATGTTCTATCTTTATTTCACATACAGTGCATGTTGGCAGGAAATCTCAATCTGTTCCGTGCAACACTGCGTCTGCATGAATTTCAAGAGCTGTCTAGAGTGGCCTGGGCCTCCACTTGGACGCCTGGCTGATATCTGAACTCTACTGAGTGCACTTTTCTCATTACTTAAAGGAATACCTCATCCACATCAATATCAATATCAATATCAATATCAATATCAATATCAATATCAATATCAATTATTCTTGCCATATTATGATGAATTCTTGAAAAAATATTTTGTCTTTTTTGGATACCTCCAGTGAAGAATCCAAAGACAGCAGTCACTGTTAATCAATCAAAGTAAATGGGGACCATATTGACAACCACAAACACACAAACCCATCTATGTACAAATACTCACACAACTCATACAGGATAAACCAAGTCTCATTTATCCAGTCGTACCCTCAGTACTTCCCAAACACATTGCATTGCCTTGCCTTAGCCCTTTCTGTCTGGGACTACAAGGGAAACTTATATGCTTTTGCTTTTAGTCCCGTTTCCTCTCCGTTCACCGGAGGTATGCAGGAAAAAAACAAGTTTTCTTGACAAATTCAAGGTAAAATGGCAAGATAACTGATATATTAATCATCATTTTGTGGATGAAGTAGTCCTTTACAAGAAAGTGGAGTGCAGATCTCTGCCAGGCGACGAAGTCACCACCAAGGCTGACTGCAGCCACTCTAGACAATTCTTGTAATTCCAGCAGACATGGTGCAGAAGCGTCCAAGAAATACACGTCACAGATTTAAATGGAGCCGCAGCATGTTGCACAGAGCAGATCGAGTTTTCCTGCTAACCTGCACTGTATGTGAAATATAGATACAATATAATTATGAGGATGAATGTATTTTTAGAAAACATTTATATATGAAGACCTACACTCAGTGGTGACAAACAAAACTTAAATGAATATTTGATTTATCTGAATGTTGTTTTGATGTGATGACACAAGAAGGAAGTCAGATTCAGAATCACATTATTTGATACATGCAGTAAATGTACAGATGTTTGTCTTGGAGGCAGCAGTTTCTGAAGAACTGCAGTGTAGCCAGTAACAACAGACTCTGTGATAAATCAGTGACACATCAGCCTGAACAACATCCTTACAGTGTGAAGAGAAGAGAGCCACTGAAGGTGCTGTGGTTATCTCCATTGTTATAGATAGCATAGCTGGATGGGAGAACCAGGTGAATTTCATCTCCTGCCATCAGCTCCAAGACAGCAGAGTTAGTCATATACTTCAGATGTGAAGCTTCCTTCCACTCCCCATTGTACATCATCCTTTGCTTGTTCTTGTACAATTGTACACCCATAAGACCTGTGAGGTTACCACACACAGTGAACTGGAGATAGTAGACCCCTTTGACTGGTGCTGTGAAGAAACCTGCAGAGTAAGAGTACAACATGAAAAACACTAACAATTACTTTATGCACTGTAAATGAACATGAGCACACATGATCATGTGACCTGCAGTATATTACCTGTAGCTGGATTGTAAGCATTGCCAATGTTGGTGAAGACTTTGCTGAATGTCAGTGTGATGTCTGTGTTGTATGGTCCAATAAATCCTTCAGTCAGAGCTGTGTAAAAGGCCACCTTTGGTCTTTCTGTTAACACAAAAAAGCACATTTATTAAACTTAACCTGGACTAAATAAGTAGTGTGTGTGTGTGTGTGTGTGTGTGTGGGTGTGTGTGTGTGTGTGTGTGTGTGTGTGTGTGTGCGTGCGTGCGTGTGTGTGTGTGTGTGTGTGTTATGATAAGAAGATTCATCACCTGCATTTTCTCTCTCCAGCTGGTCAATCCTGGACTTGCTGAGGAGAAGTTCACTCTCACTGCTGCTCAGTCTGGTCTGTAAGTCTGGAGTTAATGCACAGAGACAAAAAAAATGTTAACATGCACAACAAACTATATACAGTATCTTCATGACCCTCATCCTATCTGTTGAGTTAATACTCAAATAAGTACTAGAAACTAGAGTAAATGTCCATGACAAGATTCAACCACATTCAACTCTCAAAGTCCATCAGGTCCTCAGGTCTATTGGTCTAAATGGCAAAACTTTTCTCAACCTACACCTGTGTGGCTCCTTGTAGCTCAGAGGTTTGGTTTAAGCAACTAAACTGAAATATCTCAACAACTACTGGATGTTTGCCTTTACACTTGGTACACATATTCAGGTACCTCTCAGGATAAACTGACACTTCGGTGATCTCTTAACTTTCCATCTAATACCATCATCAAGTAAAAATCTAACCTGCTGTTGAATAATAGCATGGACAATAAAAGGGCATGAAACTTATTAAACCATCAGTGAGATACCTGCATTCTCTTTTTCTAGGTCACTTGTTTTGCTCTCGGTGGCAGTCAGTCTAGTTCCCAAAGATATCAGGTCTGTGGCTTGGACTGAAAAAGAGAAGAAGTTCGATTTATGTTTGTGATGGTTATTGAATTCCAAAAACATCTTAAATGACAACAGCGCACTCAGCTGAGTGCATATTTCCACCAGGCATCCAGGTGGAGGCCCAGGCTTATCACACACACTCTTGTAATTCCAGTAGACAAAATGCAGCCCGGCTCAGAACCTGTGACATATTGCACAGAGCAGATTGAGTTTTCCTGCTGACATGCACTGTATGTGAAATACTGATAAAATATCATGAAAGAGAGAAATGTATTTTAATAACTGAAACATAGCCACAATTATTTGATCCATGTCATACATTACTGGAATTTCACCAGTAATAACTTTGTCTATAAGCTACTGCACAACAGAGAAGGAAATGACACTATTAAAACAGACAAAACAAAAATTACAGCCTTGCAGTTTATACCACCACAAACCAGTCAAGCTGCAGTTACAGTTTACATCCATGTCTGTCCAGACTCATATGTAGCCATGACAGAAGACAGTGCTTCACATGTGGGTGTTGCTGCTAAGAAGCTACAAATTCTAAAATGTGGATGCTTCACACACATCTTCAACCCAGCCTGCCATAATCAGGACAGTTCTAGGTGGTCACCCAAGATTAGAATCACCAAATCAGTGTCCAACCAAATGTCTCCCCTTCTGTTCCTGAATTATCTATCCATCCATTTTCATCCACTTATCCGCGGCTAGGTCATGGGGGCAGCAGGTCAAGCAAAGCTCCCCAGACGTCCCTCTCCCCAGCAACACCTTCCAGCTCCTCCTGGGGAACCCAAGGTGTTCCCAGGCCAGATGAGATATATAATCCCTCCAGAGTGTTCTGGGTCTGCCCTGGGGCCTCCTACCAGTGGGACGTGCCCCCAAACACCTCCAGCAGGAGGCGCCCAGGGGGCATCCTGATCAGATGCCTGAACCACCTCAACTGACCCCTTTCGACACGAAGGAGCAGCGGCTCTACTCCGAGCTCCCTCCGGATGTCTGAGTTATGGCGTTGAGTAACGGCCAAAACAGTGTTTTGCAGAACATTATGATGTCGCAGTGAAGGTGGCCTTTGGCCTATTGGACATAAAATGTCATCATTTTATCTTGTCAGACATTTGTGTGAAATGTTTGTCATAGATAATATATGAATTCTTGAGTAATGGCTAAAAACATGTTGTGAGGTCACAGTGACCTCAACCTTCAATCACCAAAATCTAATCAGTTTATTGTTTTTCCTTAAGGTGTTATTGAAATATCAAATTCATGAGAATGGAACTGACAGACAAACGAACAGATGGACGGACAACCCAAAAACATAAGACAGCTAACACAGGCGTAGAGGCATTAAAATGTGGATTTCTGGAAAACTTGTGCCCCTTACCGACCGTTAAAAAGAAGTGAGGAGTCAGCAGTCAATAAAATAGGATTTTCAACAACTGTGAATCAACGCAACAATGAGAGGTCCTTGAGCAACCAGTCATAAATGTACACACAAAATATGAGGCTGACAGGATAGGTCCAGTGTTATGCAAGATTATCTGCAGACAGCCGAATACACACACACACATACATGTGCATGTGAAACTTAGAATTAAAGTCAAAATAATAGCATATAAAATAACAAACCATGAAACTTATTAAACCATCATGTTTGTCAGTGAAATACCTGCATTCTCTTTTTCTAGGTCACTTGATTTGCTCTCGGTGGCAGTCAGTCTAGTTCCTAAAGATGTCAGGTCTGTGGCTTGGACTGAAAACAGAAGAAGTTTGATGTTTGTGTTCTGTTGTATTTTTATATTCTTCATTATTATCCTGTCCATACCATAATGACTTTTAAAGATTTATTCTGGAGCTCATAATAAGTGCATCAGTGCACTGACACATTTCATCACCTGCATTTTCTCTCTCCAGCTGGTCAATCCTGCACTTGCTGAGGAGAAGTTCACTCTCACTGCTGCTCAGTCTGGTCTGTAAGTCTGGAGTTAATGCAGTGACAGTGAATTACAGAGCAGAGCAGACTGTTAACATGCACAGTGTGTTAAACTAGTATTCAAACAGCTACTGTAAATATCCATGACAAGATCACACATCAAACTCTTCAAGGACAACATTATTAACAATCAACAGGAAAAGTACCCAGTCTTTACCAGAGTTCTCTCTCTGCAGCAGCTCCACGAACACCTTGAGCTCCACCACCATGTCTCTCAGTGCCCTCACCTCCGCCCAGATGTCAGGGGTGGTTTGCTCTGTGGTCTGCTTGGTTGACTCCTCAGCTGCATCTCTTGGAGCTGTCTCCTGAAACTCACTGATCTCACCCACCTGTCTAAGGCCTCCACCCTCCCCCTGAGCCCCTGACCCACACAGAGCCAGCAGCAACAACAGCAAACCAACAACAACCCTCATTGTCCACGTACACGTCTTCACAAAGGTACAGTGGTAGAGTCGGCCTGTCTTATGTAGTCTCCAAACTTCAGCTGGCTGAACCAATGGGAAAAACAACAAGTGTTTGTGTTTGATAGTTTGAGTCAAGGCCTCAGATGATTCAATATGATCTCTGTGCTGCTGAGAAAATACAAGCTGCTACAGGCTGCTGCAACACTTTGACTATGATCCCCTCTCATGCAGTCACAGCTGTGCATACACCATGTTTATTCATACACACACAGACAAACAGTCACAGAAACACTTATCCTAATGCTAAGGCCTTTTAGTGTGATTGAGGGTTATCTGATTCAGTTCAGAGAAGGCTCTGTCTCACTACTCATCTCATTCTCTCTGATATAGTATAAACTGATATAAAAACTGTCCTCTGTCAGAATATTGAGATGATAGTCCTTTACATCTTATATTATGATGTTTGTATCTTCTAAATTATTTGTGAAATCACTGAGGACCAGAGAAAGTTAATATCTGCTCTCTGAAGCCCTCTGGTGCTAACAAAAATACTTCAACCCAGTTTTGACAATACAGATTGCTGAACTGTGGTCAGGGGTCAAAGGTCAGGCGGTCAGACAAACATACATACGCTCACACTAAGTACGAGGAAGAAACCCTCCTGTAACATTTGAACAAGTCACATTGTGAAGATTTTGTTTAGGTTGATGATTATAAAGTATTTCATATTATTTTGGATGTTTTTGTTTAATCTAGATTCATTTTTCTAGATTTGACTTCACTATGACATCAAATTATTTTCTGGCTATTAAAAACATTAAGTAATAAAACATAAATGCTGGTTAAATAAAAAAAAAAGAGGATTCTATTGCCTTGTCTGAGATGTAGCTCTCATGTTGCTTTTTGAGTGTTTTATTTAACTAAATTAAGTATTTTCACTATATGTGTTCATGTAAATAGACAGTATTTTGAATTCAATTTGAAAACTGGATGTCTAGTCTTGACTCAAAATGAGAAATACATATTTTTTCAAACACATATCCTCTTACTGAAATACTCTAAGGTCTGTGCAAAGACTTTGGTGCAGAGAGAGCTATTCATCTGCTGTATTAAATGCATGAGCTGCAGTGAATAATACAAACTGCAGTCACTTTATGTTGTGTTTTGGGGGAAATGAATAATTGGGTCATTTTTAGTTTACATAAAGTCAAATACATAAATATATGAAAACTTTGCAGTCGAGTTGTCATGGTAACAAGTTCCGAAGATATTTTGTTTTTGTTTTGTTTTCCACATTTTGTTTTATACGTGCAAGACCGGAAAACTGTTGTAAAGTGTGTTTTTTTAATCCCGTGAGTGAGTGATTATATTATCTCTGTACTCACAACAACAGATACCAACACATATGATTGACTGATGATTAACATGATTTTTCATTTATATTTAATTATTCTTATTTACAATATAATGATGTTACCTGACCTGCATGTGTTTGGAGTATGAGAGGAAACCAGGGCACCCAGAGTAAACCTACGCAGACATGTGGAGAACATGCATAATGCACACAGAGAGAGGAAAACTGCAGTTGGAAATCAGCAGCTTGTTTCTGTGAGGCTGCAGTCTTTCCATGTCACTAGTTATTTTAGTTAGTTTACAAACAAAACATATGGGTTAAGGTCTTTAAAAAATGATTCATAGAGTTAGTGGATAATGCTTAAAATAAAGAAGTTTTTAGCATAACAATTATCTTTGTTACATTCAAGTATTTTAGTCAGTTGATATTAAAAAAGTTGGTCAACATGAAAAACATTTTTGAGTAGGATTGACTTAAAATAATAGAATATCTTTTTAAAAAAATAATTAGACCACTAAATATCACCACAACTTTTGGATAAATATTCAGCTGGTTCAACTAAATTAAGCTTTTTGAGTTCAAAGCAAATCATGTTGGTCGCACTAAACTAATTGAGTTTGTCAGATTAAAAAAGCCTCATCGGACTGACTCATTACTGCCAGAGTTGGAGCTACTTAAAAAGATGCATGCAAACTGTTAACTTCAATTTTTTAAGTTGAACCAGGGGATTTTTTTTTTTTTTTTTAAGAGCGTATGGGTCCACAAAATTAGTCTCCTATTCATTGTCTAGACTTGACATCACAGGTTTGAGACTTACTTCTCTGGTTTCTGGCTTTGAGAGAGAGAGCTCCTGTTCACAAACACTGATGCAACATTCAGGCCTTGAAAGTGTTACACGTGTACAATGACATAACTTACATCCAGGTGCCACTGATTTTATTGGACAGCAACACTGCAAATAGAACAGGACAACAGTCTTGGATGAGCATCAGCTCTGAGCTTGCTTCCTCTTATGTCAGGATTACAGCCAAAAACAATACAGTAACAAACAGCATAAGAATTACTGTCCTACAGTTAAATCAATATTAAACACACATAAAATTTACAGCCTACACACTCACAAACTCCATATTTTTAGCTGTGTGCATACACTTTTATGCAACAAAACTGCCCATAGTAGCTGCTTATATCTGCTGCTTCATGTTTACAAATCTCTGAACGTGATATTTATTCACACAATAAACAATACAAGTACAAGATAAGACCACTAGCATTACTTTCCGACGCAATTAACTAGTATTTACGCTCAGCCGACAGCTATGGCGGGCACGACATGCCTGTGTTAGCAGCTGAGGCTAGCAACCGTTAGCTGCCTTATTTACGGACATTAAGCACACTGTAAACATAAAGATATGGCACCACAACTTAAAGACAAACTTAACATAAATGTGTAAGGCGCTTTGCTCACCTGCCAGTAAAACAGGAAAACAGTCTTGGATGAGTGTGGGCTCTCTGTGCTGCTGTCTCGACTGTCTAATGTTTAGCCACTGAACTTGCTTACTGCTACGTCAGGGTTACAGCGCCACTCAGTCACATTACACAGCCAATCTGTGGCGAAAACAGGTGTCGCCCTACAATTACTTCAGGTGAAGTAAGTGTGTTTTTGATAGTGACACGCAGCGTTTTAAACTATTAATAAGAAAAATAATGGTGGAGGGGGGCAAGTTACTTACAATAACTAACAAAGAAATAAATCAGGACATAATCTGAAACTGAACTAACAGAGTGTCCAGGGTGCCACAAAAATGACATCTGAATTCATAATTTAGGTGCTGCTCCCCTTTAATGTATCAGCAAGACAATCCAATCATATAATATATTACTGCAACACTCCCAAGGACTATTTTCCTGTTGAATGAGTAGGCCTACTTTTAAAATTTTGAGTACATTTAGCTGGTAGTGATTCTGTCCTTTTCCTTGTCCTTTTTCCTAATGTTGTTGTAATGATAATAATAATAATAATAATAATAATAATAATAATAATGATAATACATTTTATTTATCAGCGCCTTTCAAGACACTCAAGGTCACTGTACATAGAGCATAAAAAATCAAAAATCACAGCAGCAATTATAAAAACATTTAAAAAAGTTAGCAGCAGGCAATGACATTTAGCAGTGATGGGCTTGTTTAAACAGATTTTGATGTTGGATTTGAAAGTGTCCAGGGATTGAATATATTTAGGGGCTGAAGGCTCTGGACCCCATGGTGGTCAGGCGTGCTGGAGGGACAGTGAGGCTGTTTGAGGAGGAGGATCTGAGAGACCTGCTGGGTTGTAAGCTATTATCATTACTGTCTGCCCTGCATCTCTCTCTGCATCTCTCTCTGTATCTGTCTCTGTCTCTCTTTATGTATCATTTTGTCATATGGATTACTGCAAATTTGTAATTTGATCTGTTCTGTACGACATCCATTGCACGTCTGTTCGTCCTGGAAGAGGGATCCCTCCTCAGTTGCTCTTCCTGAGGTTTCTACCTTTTTTTTCCCCTGTTAAAGGGTTTTATGGGGGGAGTTTTTCCTTATCTGCTGTGAGGGTCCAAAGGACAGAGGGATGTCGTATAAAGCCCTCTGAGGCAAATTGTGATTTGTGATATTTGGTTTTATGAATAAAATTGATTGATTGATTGATCCTATCCCTTGAGTAAGATCTTCAGGGCTGTTACTTATAATTCATTAATTTTCTGTAACAGCTTATCCTGTTGGGGGTCGCGGGAGGGCTGTGGCCCATCCCAGCTGACATTAGGCGAGAGGTGGGTACACCCTGGACAGGACTATCACAGGGTTGACATACAGACAAACAACCAGTCACCCCCAACACACACCTACAGCCAATTAAGAGTCACCAATTAACCTAATGTGCATGTCTTTGGACAATGCAAGTTCCTCACAGGGGGCTCCCCCACCCTGGGTTCAAGCCTCCCGTCCTGGGTTCTAATGGTTCCTGTTGTGAGGCGACAATGCTAACCACCAGGTTACTTTACTACCAATAGTGCTGACATTTGTTATCAACAACGGCATTCTTATCACTTTGAAAATAGGAAAATTAATACCAGAACTTAACATTTTGTTGTTAGAAACAGAGCACATAGGCAGATTTTTTTTATCCCTGAATGCAGAATGGGCTTTAATGAGAGGCCTCGAGAGGACACAGACAGATATTTTAGGTTGTTTTTTAAAAGAAAACAGCATACTTCCAAACCTGTAGAATGTACAAAAAATATTGGATATAAATCAGTGAACAACAACAACTTCAAGTATAAGTGTTGTTTGAAATATCCTGTTTTCTTCTGTCTACACTGCACAGATGATGACATTTCATTTACCGACATAGATTCTGTCTTTCATTTACCAGCCCGCATCCTAGCTTGTGTTAATATGGCTCATGGAGTGTATCAGTGAAACCTCACTCAGGCTTTATAGCCTGGATTGGCTGCTCTGGCTACCCGAAGGCTCAGTCATTGGTATACTTTTATATATAAGGCATTACTTGGTCTACTGCCTTCCTACATTTGTTCCTTAATTGCACAGAGAAGTGCTTGTCCTTACTCCTTTCGTTCGCAGGACTACTTGTTGCTTTCTGTTCCATATGCCCGTACTGAATTGGGTAAAAAGGCTTTTGTCTACTCTGCACCTTCAGCATGGAATATGTTGCAAAATGACTGGAAACTAACAGGGTTAATTTCTTTGAGCGCCTTTAAATCCAAACTAAGAATACTTGAGGCCGACTCCACTACATGTACTTGTTTTTCATAATCTGCTTGTAAATTCAATACTATTTGTTTGTGTTTTATCTGTGTAATTTGTAACTGTGCTTCATACTTGCTGCTGCCTATCTTGGCCAGGTCTCCCTTGAAAAAGAGGTTGTTAATCTCAATGGGATCTTCCTGGTTAAATAAAGGTTAATAATAATAATAATAATAATAATAATAGTGTAGTTTGAGCCACATTCAAATCAAAAAGTTGATGGAATTGTCTCATGTAAAGTTTCTATATGAAGACCTAAACTCAGTGATAATGAACAAAACTGCAAAGAGTCTTTGATTTATTTGAATGTTGTTTTCATGTGATGACACAAGAGGGAAGTCAGATTCAGAATCACAATATTTGATACATGCAGTAAATGTACAGATGTTTGTCTTGGAAGCAGCAGTTTCTGAAGAACAACAGACTCTGTGATAAATCAATCACACATCAGCCTGAACAACATCCTTACAGTGTGAAGAGAAGAGAGCCACTGAAGGTGCTGTGGTTATCTACATCGTCATAGATAACAAAGGTTGATGGGAGGACCAGGCGAATATTATCTCCTGCCATCAGCTCCAAGACAGCAGAGTTAGTGAAGTACTTATAATGTGCATCTTCCTTCCACTCGACATTAAACATGATCCGCTGGTTGTTCTTGTACACATACACACCCATGAGACCTGTGTGGTTACCACACACAGTGAACTGGAGATAGTAGACCCCTTTGACTGGTGCTGTGAAGAAACCTGCAGAGTAAGAGTAGAACATGAAATACAGTAACAATTACTTTATGTATTGTAAATGAACATGAGCACACATGATCATGTGACCTGCAGTATATTACCTGTAGCTGGATTGTAAGCATTGCCAATGTTGGTGAAGACTTTGCTGTATTTCAGTGTGATGTCTGTGTTTTGTGGTCCAATATATCCTGCATCAGTCAGAGCTGTGTAAAAGGCCACCTTTGGTCTCCCTGTTAACACAAAAAAGTAAATTATGTAATCAAAATTGTGTGTCTTTGTGTGTGTGTGTGTGTGTGTGTATGTGTGTGTGTGTGTGCAGTGAATAAAACGTTACAATCATCACCTGCATTTTCTCTCTCCAGCTGGTCAATCCTGGACTTGCTGAGGAGAAGTTCACTCTCACTGCTGCTCAGTCTGGTCTGTAAGTCTGGAGTTAATGCAGTGACAGTGAATTACAGAGCAGAGCAGACTGTTAACATGCACAACAAAGTATATACAGCATTTTGACCCTCATGTCATCTTTTGACCCAATTCTCAAAAATGAACTATACTGAAAATGTTCATGACAAAATTAAACCATCTGTGCCGCCCAAAACAACTGATGAGACTATTAAAAAGAAAAGGACACACACAATTCAGTTCTCATCTGACACATAATAGGTTTGGTTCAGTTTTGTCAGCAACCTAGAAAGGTGTTTTTTGTTTTTTTTTGACCATGTAAGATGGCTATCATCTATGTTAAAATATTAAATGCAATGCCAGTAACTTTAGTACAAACATTCATGGTCTTTTTCTTCTAGCACCTCAGGATGAACTGGATTCACTTTGGTGATCTCTTAACCTTTTAATCTTGTGCCGTCATTAGTCAAAATTTTGTTTTTTGACCAAATCTAATATCATTCTCATCAGCCTAAACTATACTTTGTGTTTAATGGTAATCAGTAAATGTTAGTATGCTAACACAATGTTAGCTGATGATAGCATTTCAGAGGTCCATTGTGTTTTACCCTGCATTCATTTGGCGTTGTAATAATCAGAAAAATGAGCTCCCAACTGGGAAAATTCACGTGAACACCAAGTTGGAACATCAGCTCAAAGAAAATGTTGATGTATGAGTTGAAGAGTTGGCAGACCAACAGACCAAAGTAAATGATTGGTTGATGGTAAGAAAGTTTTTATTAATTCACATATTGCATATGATTTTTTTACTCTCACATTATTTGTAATATGGTATTAGCTTGTAGCCCTTTGCTGCTGTTCACATAAAGTGAGCTTAATGAGTAATAGAAGTTATTTATTAGCATTAACCCTGATAACAAGTCACATGAAGCAATATATCAGTAGGGACTGTGCTGGTGCAGGAACACGCCTCGGATAAAATCAATAATATAAGTTTCCATCTGTTATAAACATGCTGTTTACATGCTCTGAGCAATAAAATACAACACATCATCTTTCTAACCTCGTCACCCTGGACTCTGAGCCACTTATATATCTTTTAAGAATTTACCAACACTACAACACATTGTTAAATGACCATGTTCTGTAGAGGGTCGCTGCATAATTATTTTACTCATTAAGATAGCCAAACAAATTTTTTGCCCCCACTAACAGCTTAGTCCAGCCATGACTCACAGTTCCTTCACTGGATCCTTCATTTTAATCCATTATTATCACTGGCTGATGCCCTTACCCTAACCACTGGTAGTAGTAGAAAATAACAAGCCATGAAACTTATTAAACTATGATGTTTATCAGTGAAATACCTGCATTTTCTTTTTCTAGGTCAGTTGTTTTGCTCTCAGTGGCAGTCAGTCTCATCTCTTGGTCTGAAAAACACAGGAATTAGAGTTTTGTTTGTGACAGTTTAAAAATACCACAATGAGCTCTGTTGTGTTTTTCATTAAATGTTAATAAATTATCCTATCCATAACATATACTGTAGATTTTTAAGGATTTTTTCTTGAGCTCACACAATCATCATCAAGTTCACTCTCACTGCTGCTCAGTCTGGTCTGTAAGTCTGGAGTTAATGCAGTGACAGTGAATTACAGAGCAGAGCAGACTGTTAACATGCACAATCTGTTGAACTAGTACTCAAACTACTGTAAATATCCATGACAAGATCACACATCAAACTCTTCAAGGACAACATTATTAACGCTCAACAGGAAAAGTACCCAGTCTTTACCAGAGTTCTCTCTCTGCAGCAGCTGCACGAACACCTTGAGCTCCACCACCATGTCTCTCAGTGCCCTCACCTCCGCCCAGATGTCAGGGGTGGTTTGCTTTGTTGTCGACTCAGCCGATTCCTCAGCTGCATCTCTTGGAGCTGTCTCCTGAAACTCACTGATCTCACCCACCTGTCCGAGGCCTCCACCCTCCCCCTGAGCCCCTGACCCACACAGAGCCAGCAGCAACAACAGCAAACCAACAACAACCCTCATTGTCCACTTACACGTCTTCACAAAGGTACAGTGGTAGAGTCGGCCTGTCTTATGTAGTCTCCAAACTTCAGCTGGCTGAACCAATGGGAAAAACAACAAGTGTTTTTGTTTGATAGTTTGAGTCAAGGCCTCAGATGATTCAATATGATCTCTGTGCTGCTGAGAAAATACAAGCTGCTACAGGCTGCTGCAACACTTTGACTATGATCCCCTCTCATGCAGTCACAGCTGTGCATACACCCTGTTTATTAATACACACACAGACAAACAGTCACAGAAACACACTTATCCTAATGTTGAGGCCTTTTAGTGTGTGAAAATTGTAAACTGAGCAAAGTATAATCTTAACTCAAGACTAACATCAAGACATGTCTAATGTGCAAATACATGTTCAGTTCTTCAAAAATTAAATGAAATTATCAGTCCTGCATATTGCATATTCTTCTCAAGCCCATACTTTCTCACTCAAGTCTTCAAGATGTTTGTTTTGCATTTCAATTTCCTTTGAGCCGTGCAAACTGTACAGGCTCTAAAATTACTTCAAATTGTATTCAGGTGACATGAAGGGTCATTTTTAAATTTGTTCAGAGTCCGAAGAGAGTAGATAGGTGGTAAGGGGGTAAAGGAGTTGGGGTAGTAGAGGTGTTAGGAGGGTTTAGGGGGATTAAGAGGGAAGAAGGAGTGTTATTCCTTTCTCCTGTTTCCTCTTTTCTCTCATTCAGTGTTGTTTTTTTAGTAAGTCATTCAAATCCTTTTTCAGTTATAAAGTCTCGCTGCTTTATTGGCCTTAAATTGAAAATGAGTGGCCTAGGATTTATGTGACCAGATCTCCCTGCTGAGTTACAAGGCGCATGACTCTAAATTATTCTCATCTAACTTGCCTGTTTGTTTGATTAAAGATTAAACCGGCAGAAATGGAATATATTATTCACTACAGTGTTTCCATTAGTTTATAATTACCTGAAACTAAGAATTGTTGTGTTTTTGTTACCTTAAATGAGCTGTTTACACCTGCACACAGGGCTGGTACTCTTCCACAGAGTCCGCCATTTTGTCTCTACAGTAGCCCAGAGCTGAAAAACTAAACACTGGCCTTTAGACAGGGTCATTTGTTTTCGGGAGAAGTTTCAGTAACTGCAATTGCAATCTGCAACCTCGCCACTAGATGCCACTAAATCCCACACACTGGTCCTTTAATGTGCGGTGAAAACTGATGCATTACGGACACATACGTAAGTTACACCTTCACATATCACACGGTTATCATGTTCATTATATCATTTTTTACTAGGAAGACTTTACTGCATATCCACAAGATACTGTACATCTTTAGTAATCTGAAGTGTTTTTTCAGATACCAATTTTACTGCAGCATGCTTATGCATGTAGCATGAATATTGTTAAACATGAAAATGAAACATTTATTCATCAACATTTGGAGTCTTATATTTACATTGGCGACTGGAGCTCCATATCTTTATTTTGTATCTTCTTCAGTTGTTATGTACCTTTGCTGATAAGATGTCCCATCATCATTGTCCTGCAATGTACTATAGTTGTAGTCTCTTATAAAGGTACACAGCACCAGATATATAGCCGTCCTCCTGCTCTGACACCGCTCTCTCCCAGTCTTCCACCTCAGTGACCTCTACACAAGTCCAGAGCCCTTCATCCTCCATCAGCTTCAGCTCATACTCCAGGGCGGCTTTGTACTCCACATTGTCTTGGTTACTTCTGGTTGTCATGCAAATATAGCCACCTAGTGGAAAAGGGTGAGAATGCAGGGGTGTTTTAACAGAGTTCAGTTTTTCACAATTGCTCAGACACGCTTAATGGAACTGGGATCCACTTGATCTTCATCATCATCCTCTTAGCAAAGCAGAAGTTCTCTCTTAAAATGTACTGACACTTTTCCATTGGTTTCACACACTCTTCACACCCTTTTTCAAAACCGTTAACACAGATCTCGTAAAAAGACCCAAAACTCTTTTCGACAAACATGTATTTACAGCTGATAGAAATTACTTACATAATTATAAATCTCTAATGCACCTGTGTGAAACTCCTGTGCTCAGCTCTTCAATCAAGAATCAGTCCTTATCCATTTGTAAAAGGTACCACCTCAGTGTTGCTATTTGTAAGCATGGATCAGAGAGGCCAAAGGCATGTAAAAATGAATACTGAATGTAATACTGTAAAATGAATGAAGGAAACTCTAAGAAAACATATCCCTTTTTTGGATTTCAACAGGAGAGGAAACAGGAAAGTGCAGGTGCAGAGTGCAGCAGGATTTTTTATTTCTACTAACTTGATCTTTGGAGAAAAGCACTGATTTCATATCATGCTTTTGGTACATACTACAACTATGTAAAATATCAACAAATGGCACAGGCACAAATAAAGGTTGAACCGCCTCATATTGGCAGCTGTATTTTGTTGTCCATTATGTAATGATTAATTGAAAGAATGCATTGATTTGAGCACATGTTGTGTTGATTGATGGAAATGTTTGTTTTTTTTAAGATTACTTTTTGGGCTTTTTGCCTTTAATGACAGGACAATTTGCAGCGTGAAAGGGGGAGAGAGTGAGAGAGAGCATGATGGGGTGCCCGCTCCACCCACTGAGCTACTGGGTGCCCCCAAAGATTTGTTTTGGTTGCACATTTTTAATGTTTTGCAAGTGTTGGAGCATTTTTCTAACAAAAAAATGTGTAATTTTGGCCAGAAACTTTCAGTTTAGGCCTGTGTGTGAACTGTTTCCAACTGTAAATTCTGAATGGACGAACATGTTCAAGCAAATGAAAAAAACTGTTCACTTTCAATGAGGAGATGCTCATTTAAAACCATGGATTGGAATTACGGTTAAGACAGCATCAGACCTAAAAAATATGCTCTCACCTGGTTTGGTGGACTTGCACATCTCTCTGACGACACTAACCGGGACCTGACCAACACTCAGTGCTCCAATGATCACGACCACATCAAACAAACCTGCAGGGAGGAGGAGAGAGGTGAAAGAGTAAAGATAAAAGAGAGTTTACATCACTACTGATAATGACAATAAAGATTTATAATATTCAATAGTTGTAATATCATGTAAGACAATAGTTTTGATTTGTGTTTTTCAAAATAAGTTTATAAAGTCAGCTAACCTGCCCCCTTAAGGATCACCTATTGAATCACAGTAATAAATGGCCCATTAGAAATAATTCAAATCATTATATTACCCCACTGGACAGGTAGCGGCCCCTCTCCTAGCATGGACTGCTTCAGGTCCTGGTACAACCCGCTCTTTCTGGCCATCTCCAACATAGCTTCACTTCCATCAATACCCACAAAATGTCCAAATCCATGTCTCTTCATCTGTAAAACAGAGACACATTGGCTGTTTATCAGTCCTACTGGTTAAATCAACTTAACGTAGAAGCTAAAAACTCATAGTGATAAGGTCTCACGAGACCAAGAAGGGAAAGGTTTTGAAGTTTTGATCCAAACAATAAATTAGTATATGTAAGGAGAGAGGGGAAAAGAAGAGGAAGAAAGTCTTTAGAGCCACTCCTTGTTGTCGGTGCAACAACACGAGTTAAAAAAAAGATACACTGCATACAATATTGAAAAGCATACTACAAAAACCACATTGCACATAATGTAAATGAGGTAACAATAAAAGTACCAGAGTCAATAAATGCCACATATTTGACTGGATATACTTTATCTTCTAAACTGAAACAGACCAGGCATCAATACAGATGTCATATTTTAAAGAAATTATTATTTTTAGTCTTCACTCTTAGAAGAAGCACAGAAAAAAGGCCTTTGTCAAATATTAAATTACATACAGGCTGCGAACATGCAGTTACTCCTCTAGATTCAGTTTTCCTTTGACTATAATCTCATAAAACCAGGAGTTAGTTATTTATCTTGTGAGTGTACCTGTTTGGCCATCAGTCCTGTGCCGCAGGCCAAATCCAACACTACAGCTGCTTCACGGTCACCGCTGAAATGAGAGGAGATGCTGTCTGCTGCCAGACTTGGTGCACGGTACTCCAGAACTTCCAGATCCTACTCAAACCAGTTTTAAGAAAGAACAATGATTTTTAAAACAAAGAAACAAGATAAACATGGCACTGCAAGACTACATTTGGCTACATACAAAGGAAATAGAGGCCAGTTTTTAAAACATTTTATAAGATACACAGGGAGCCACATAATGATATGTATTTTGGGATTTCATTGACTCAGTGTTGTTTTCAGTCGGGCATGTTTCACTTCATCAGTTAAACCTTTCCTATTATTTAACTTGACGTAAGAAATACGGCCAATATTTACTGATATCATGTTACTTTACTTCAGTCATCTCACCTGTTCATAGTTCTCTGCCCAGGAGTTGTAAAAGTCGACCTTTTCTGCTGATGTGGTGGTCTTATGAGCTGATAAGACGGCCGCTTTCACATTTTCAAATGTGTTAGTGGCAGCTGCCATTGTATAAAAACCTGTTCAGAGAAAGAACCAGGGACAATATAGTCAAGTGGTAACAATAATAACAACAGATATCAGAATATGTATCATAGATTGGAAGTTTAACGTGTGAGTTAGTATACCATACTTGGATTTGATTTGGCCTTTCAGTGACTCCTTTTGTGATTTCATGTGCAGACAAACAAATCTGAAAATATCTCCAAATCAATTCTGGGAAATCAATTGGTAATTGTGTTACGCGTTATATTAATATGGAATAAGTGGGGGCGATTTAAAACACTGTGCAACTGCTACACTGAAAACCACTTCCTTGCTTCATGTTTCTATTTGCAAAAAATAGAAAATTATTTTAAACCCTGAATTGCACTGTGTAGGAGCCTGGACTCTGGCCGACCTCAGCCTGCTACTACAACTATTAACAGTACATAAGAGATGAGCATGCATGGTAGTGATAGAGTTACCCGCATTAGCCTTTTGTTGTTGTTTTGTGCAGTTTCCTCTTCGGTCAGGTTTCAAGTTGCTTCCCCCAGCCGTTCCCAAATGTAGGCTACTGTAACGACATAAAACGCTGTGTTTTTCATTCACAGCTCGGTGTACCAGGAAGCAACACCACTAGCCTACGTGTTTGCCCTCCTGCTGCTGCATTCAGGGCCACCATACTATTTAACCTAAGCCGCACAGATCTTAATAACAATAATAATAATAATAATAATTATAAACGTTGTTCGTGTAGCAGTTCAAAGGTGATTTACAGCTAATAAAAGTGCATAGTGGTGCACGACATAAAACAGCAAATAAAAATACAGTTTCAAAAACAGAAACAGATAATCAACAATAAAAGCAATATAAAGAAACACAATAAAAGGCAAATAAAACCAAAAAGAAACAACAAACATATAAAAACACAGCTCATACACGTGTTTTTTCTAAGGGTTTTTTTTTTATGTGGCACAGACTCACTGACCTGAACGTGAGGGGGGGCATTTCCAAAATGTTGGAGCTAAAACAGTAAAAGCACGATGCCCCTTTATTTTGAGACTGTAAGAGTAAGTGTTTAGAAGATAAGAGTTAGATGTATAATTTCTATTAGACCATTAAACGCATCTAAAACCTATATTTCCGACAATTCCTGAAGGCACCATTCATTCTTCCAGATTCCTGCACATGCGCAGTGGCGTTATCCCAGGCTGCTATTCGTGTTCCCACCTGTAGAGTGACCAGGAGTCAAAACAAAAATCTTCTGGAAAGTCCTCTTGATTTTTTAAAGCAAGCTAACCAGCTAAAGCACGTAGCCCCCGACAACGTCAGCAGAGGTGTTTCCAAGTGATATCCATGACAGTTTAAATAGCTTCAAAGTAAATCCGTGCGATTCATTTCATTATGGAGTTCTCTCAAAAGTTCCGCTCTTTCTATAACTTGTTTTGGTCCGTTTTCGTGGCATAGCTGGGAAGCTAACGCTGTCTAGTAATATCTAGCTAGCTAGCTAGCTTAGCTTAGCACTCCCCAACAAAACAGCCCAGCCTCCTCTGAGCCTCGTCGGACGGCAGAAGTCTGTAACTTTACTCGCAGGTAACGGGCCTCTACTGTATTTCAGCTGCCTGTTTTGTTTTCTACCAAGAAGTAACTTTTGTTTTTCTGTAAAACTGCTTAAAACATTAAATTCTTACCGCCTGGTGGCTAATTAGCAGTAACAATTGAGGTCAACCACCTTGAATCTGTCATGTATCTTGCATCTAAACGTTCAGTTATCTGTCTTATCGCTTGGAAAAGTTCATGTTATGTCGTGAAATCAGGTTTACGCTTATAATTCTTCAGCTGTGTCCTTTTCCTCAGGTTTCTTTGGCAGCAACACCCCCAACATGTCTATCCTAGGGTTAAAGAAGAAACAGCCAAAGACTTTTAAAGTCAAAGTCATCACTATGGATGCTGAAATGGAGTTCAGCTGTGAGGTACGGATTTATTTAGGCAATGGGGCTGAAAGGATGCTGTATCCATTTATGGATGGATGGGTGTGTTATTTCAGTGTCTAGGTCAGTGTGTAAGCATGTATTGTATGTTTAAGTCTTTTTGTTTCGCATACAGTTAGCCCTCTCAGATTCAGGGACAAGCTCACTAAGGAATAAAGTTAAACATCCTTGCATTTTAAATGTTTTTTTTTTTTTGCGTAAGTGATGATGTGCAGACTTTTCAGATGCCTCATGTCTCAGTTGTAAGGTGTTACAGCCTCCATACAAACAGTAACAAAACCCAGCTCAATAGGGGCAGGAGGCTGCAGCATATAAAAGAGGACGCCACACCAAAGGTAACAGTTTACCCACCAGCTTTATTGTATACCCCAAAACATTAAACAAAGACACAAACAAACTAAAAGGAAAACATAAGGGACTGGAGACCCCGTCCAAAAGGAACAAAAGGAGGGAAGACGCTGGGCCAACCACACAGTGGGCCGTCGTTCCCAGCGTCTCCCCCTAAACTACCTAAAACATGAATTACACCTAAAGAAAACAAAAGAGACGAATAACGTGACTACTGGCAAACTCCAGCCCAAACTAACGCAACAAAACCCCAGCACCTAAAAGAGCATGGGGGAAAAGAACCTGTTTGGGGAGAGGAAAAAGATTCCTCCCTACCTGATCTGCTGTTTGTGAGCCATGTGCTGTGCCATGCCTCTCTTGTCTCTACACTCCCTGTCCCTTTTATGCCCTCCTCCTCTCTCTACCTGAGTGCTAATTGCACTCAGGTGCGAGGCAGGCAGAGGGAGGAGGGAGACCAGGCTGCTGCACATAACAAAAGGTTCTAGCTCCTGAGACAAGAGCTGAGCGCGCACACACGCACACACACATATACATGTATGTATATGCCGATCAGCCAAAACATTAAAACCACTGACAGGTGAAGTGAATAACTTTGATTATTTTGTTCCAGTGCATTGTTCTGCTGGGAAACCTTTGGTTCTGGCAGTCATCAACCTGACATGTTCCACCAACTCAAACGCCGTTGCAGACCAAGTACCCCCCCTCATGGCAACAGTACTCCCCACTGGATAATGCACCCTGCCACACTGCAAACATCCCGCAGGAACGGCCCAAGGAATGTGACAAAGATCTCAAAGTGTCAACCTGGCCTCCACATTCCCCAGATCCCAATCTGAATGAGCATCTGTGGCACGCGCCATTAACCCACCTCGCAACCTACTGGACTAAATGGATCTGCCGCCAACGCACTGGTGCCAGACACCACAGGACACTCCCAGAGACTCCTGTTCAGAGCCAAGTCTGATCCAAGGAGGCCCCACCTTGGATTAGGGGTACTTCTGTTGTACCGCCACATCACAAGAATCCTTGAGCAGATTGGGACCTGGGAAATTTAGAAGCCAGGTCGACACCTTGAGCTTTTTGTCATGCTCCACAGGCCATTTCTGAACAGCTTTTTGTAGTGTGGCGTGCTGTGGGACTTCCAGAACCAGACTGATACCAGACTGGTTTTTAACATATGATCCATTTATTGTTGCAGTCTGCAGTCTGGATCCTGGTGCATCTCAGTTTAGCTAGATAGACCGGGCCCAGATTTCTCCATAGTCATTAGTTCAAGGTCCGCATAGTTTAAGGGTGTTTTCACATATAGTCCTTTTCAAATAAACCAAAGTGGACCAACAGAAAAGGGACTTGAGTTTGCTGTCTCTAGTGAGTAGCTGTCTGTCATTCACTCACTCTACAGCAGCATGTGGCATTTCAAAATAAAAGCTCTGTCTTGAACATTCATTGTACTTTAAAATAAAGTGTCTTTTTTTACAAATTTGACACATTTGTGAGTCACTTGCGGTCCGTTCAGAATGGACTCATGACCCACCAGTTGCAAACCACTAGTCTAAATGATAGCCACTCATTAAATATGTGGCATTTGTCATGTGAAATAGTGCCTGTGCTTCTTTTTTTTCTCCTGGTAAAGTGTATTAATGTTTTATTACTTATTGTTAGTGAAGGTTATCTCCACCCTTGCTATTAAATACTGAAGAAATCTTCACAAAACCATCACATCAAGACTTTATCAGAAAGATTTCTATTCAAAAAGAGCGTGAGTTATTAGTTTATATTTGGGTTGATTCCAGCAGTCACTGAAATGGGTACAACACAACAACTTCAGAACAGCGCATTTGCTTACAGCATCTTAACTTACTGGTCTCTTTATCACTCACTTTTTATTTCAGGTGAAGTGGAAAGGTAAAGACCTGTTTGACCTGGTGTGTCGCACTGTTGGTTTGAGGGAGACTTGGTTTTTTGGACTCAGGTACACAGTAAAGGACACCTACGCCTGGCTGAAACCAGAGAAACGGGTGAGTGAATTAGTGAACTTGTGAAGGTCAAACTGGCTAATGAGGATATAAAAACAACACAACTTGAACAATATTTCAGATGCTTTGTGGTTAAAATGTTTTGCACAATGCAGCTGATTTGTATGAAGTGCCCAAAATTGAAAGATGAGGCTATTCTGGATCATAGGGCTGCAACTAATGATAATTTCCATTATGAGGCATTTTTTACCATCAAACAATTGATGTTCAGTCAGAATATAGCAAAAAAATACCCATCACAATTTTCCCAGAGTACAAGGTGACATCTTTGAATTGCTTGTGATCTGACAAACCAAAAGATGCCCGTTCACAGTGATTTAAAGCAGGAAATCATCACATCACTCAGCTTATTTAAATTGCTGAGGAATTAAAAATCGACCAGTTAAGCAATTAACTACCTAACTGTTTAGTGTGTTGCTAGTAATAATTACTCAGACACTGATCATGACATGATTTAGTGAGGGTCTGGCCTGATAAACATATTATTGTGCACATTTCTTCAAAGGTCTTGGACCAAGAGGTTCCAAAGGACTCTCCCATAACATTTCATTTCCTGGCGAAATTCTTCCCAGAGAAAGTAGAAGAAGAGCTGGTTCAAGAGATAACTCAGCACCTCTTCTTCTTACAGGTAATCTAACGTATAACCTTTCTCGTGAAATCACCTTTGGCTCGATTGTTTTTGTAAAAACATTTTTAGTAAATTTCTGATCTCATGCTTTAGAAAACTAAATGAAAAATGTTCACTTGGTTAAATACATGTTCTTACATGTATTGAAATTCTTGTACAGGTGAAAAAACAGATATTAGATGAAGAGATATTCTGTTCCCCTGAAGCATCTGTCCTGTTGGCATCGTACGCTGTCCAGGCCAAGGTAAGAAAGCCAAAATGTTTTGATCAGCTTTATGCAAAGACACTCTCTGTGTATGGACACAACAGCACAGATGGTATAAAGCATGAAAAAACATTTCTTCCTCTTGGGTACTGATGTTTTTCCTCACAAGAAGATGCAGGGCAACATATTGACAGAGGAGATCTATGTGATGGTGCAAACAAATCTGTTTTATTTCCAGTTAGGCTCATACACAGTATATGCTTCAAAGGACTAATGTGTAGGATTTAGTGGCATCTAGCAGTGAGGTTCCAGATTGCAACCAGCTGAAACGTCTCCTGTGCACCAAGCCTGTAGGAGAACTTCGGTGGCCGAGGCAAAAATGTGAATGGCCTTGTCTAGAGCCAGTGTGTGATTTGTTGGTTCTGGGTTACTGTAAAACAATATGGATGACTCCGTGAAGGAGGACACGCTCCGTATGTAGAAAGAAACAGCTCTTTCTAAGGTGATTGAAACAAACTATTCTTATTTTCAGGTGATTTATAACTAATGAAAATGTAGTTATGAATATTATTTACCATTTTTGCCATTCTACACACCAGACCTTACGTTTCGCTTTTGTGCAACAATAATGTCCACATTTCTTTCTTTTGCTTTTCTTGTTTTCCACTGCCTCCCCCTCAATCTCAATCACAGTATGGGGACTATGACCCAAACTTTCACAAGCCGGGCTTCCTGGCACAAGACGAGCTTTTGCCAAAAAGAGTAAGTATACAGTACTATGTGTACATTTGTCTCTTTATTGTTACAGCATTTAGCCAGTGTTTGTGTGCTTGCGTGTAGGCATAGAGTATATAATGTCTTTCCTGTGATCCTGTATCGGTATTCCAGGTTTTGATGCAGTACCAAATGACAGCTGACATGTGGGAGGAGAAGATCACAGCTTGGTATGCAGAACACAGAGGCATCGCCAGGTAGGACCGACAAAGGAGTGCTCGTGGAATCCAGTGTAAAAAGAGAAATGATCACTTTGCAGTAGGGGTGTCGTGATTCCAATGCTAAATTGAGAATTTGTCGGAATGAGCTTTCAATTTAGATTATTTATCAAAAGCAGCCTCACCCCCACCTTTACCCTGCTTTTTTGCATGTGTCCAAAGAAGAAAAAAAAAACACTTAACTGTAGCCTGCAGCTGTACTTTTCTTGACATCATGGCCATAGCCAGAGTCAGAGATGATAGGGAAACTGGAAAGCCACAAAGCCTCCCAGAAGTCAGCAGTTTGGCAATGTTTTGCCGTCCCCTTAAGTTCTGTTAACTACAAATCTGTGGTTGAAAGGAAAACTACAGTTTGTAGGCTGTGCTTGTGATGGAAAAGTAAAGCAAGGTGGCTTTTTGGAGGTGAGGAAACTGAAGCTGTCTTTATAAAGAACCTTTCTGCCATCTAGTGGCTATACTTTTTGCTCCCTGGGGCAATAGGTTATTGTGATATTTATTTCAATTTTACCATTTGGCCCTGGTGTTGTACATTTCAAAGAAATATGACAGTTATATTACACTTGATACCATGTGGCCTAACTTTTTAAAGAAGAATTTGGAAATGTAAATGACAGTTGACAGGGCGTAAAACCAATGATTTGTTAATCTTTACGAATTAAGACTCAATGGTCTAAATAATGTCATAGCGTCAAATCAGTCAAGTCATAGAGTCAAATCAGATTGTGGATCTGAAAAATCATGACACCCCTACTTTAAGGTGTAGTCTTAGATTTTGTAGATAAAGTGTGATAAACGTATATGCCTTCTCTTCCTTATTTTTACACCGTCCATACAGGGATGAGGCTGAGATGGAATACCTAAAAATCGCTCAGGACCTTGAGATGTACGGTGTCAGCTACTTTGCCATAACTGTGAGTGCAAATTACTGTGCCTTGTTAATGTATTTTAAAAACGCAACATTACTGTCATGCTGGTTTACATTTCTGTGTTACACATCTCATCAACAGCAAAATAAGAGGGACACAGACCTCTTACTGGGAGTGGATGCTCAGGGTCTTCACATCTACAGCCCTAACAGCAAACTCAACCCTAACAAATCCTTTCCTTGGAGTGGCATCCGCAACATCTCTTACAGCGAAAAGGAGGTAATGCAAGCAGTTTACTGTCTTTTGTGATCTTCCCTAGATCGAGACTTTGTGCTTTTTTTATGTCACATTCCTGTCACTTTGGAAGAATCGTAAAAGCAGGTGCCATATCTTGTTCTTTTGATTGTTTAACTGGATGGAAATTCAACATCCATAATGATCACATGAGGGTAGACTCACAAGTCAGTCTTTAGACGCTTTGCTTAACTAAAGACTGATGTCTTTCTCCCTGATTTTGTGTTTAGATGGGCGGATACAATTTCAGAGTTTAAAAAAACTCCCTACGTTGCAGAACCAATAGTAAATGCGCAGGGCGGTCCTTCGGTGGCTCGTTGAACTCTTGTGCTTGTAAACATAGTCCCACTAGAAACACGTGTAGCGGTACAAAATGGCTCAGCCGCGCTCGCAGAAAACGCCGTCAAAGTTAGTGGATGTTTGTCGCGTTTGCGGCGACACATTCTCCCCAACTAAAAGAAACAAACATAATCTTTTACAAAGCCATGACTCATCCATCCGGCCGGACTATAGAGGGAATCGCCTCGTTGTTTAGAAATACTTCCGGGTAGAAAACCAGCAGAGCTTTATATACATAAACACAATGATTGAACATTACTATTTCTTAGCCGTTAGCAGTGTCTGTAATAGGTAATAAATCATTAAACGGTCCGTGAAAAAAATATTTTTTCCAGCGGATATCTTAGTTACAACATGGTTGAGCTAGCAAAGCAGTTTTGTGTTGCTATGTGTGGTATTTATTCAGTTTTCGGAAATCATGATGTCTAGAAAGCATCAGTGGCTGCAGCTGACAGGGACAGCTAACAGCAGCAGCAAAGCTAACATTAGGACGTCATCTGTTAAAAGCCTCCCGTTGTCGGATACGACATGAAACTACTCCAGTTAGCTCAATCATGTTGTAACTAAGACATCCGCTGGAAAAAATATTTTCTTCACGTATGAGCACACGTTTGATAAAACGGAGTTTAACCTCTCGGCATCCATTTTCAAGCTCTCTGTGTGTTTGTTTCCTTGCGGACGAGAAAAGGGGGAGCGCACATTTCCGAGAAGGCGTGTCCTTTTCAAAAATGCAAGAGGCGTTGCTTTGTTGCCGGCCGTTTTCGCCGGTGTGTTAAACACACTTTAGAAAGGACTGTCCCCAGACTATCAGAAGGTGGAGATCTCTGATTGTCTGGTGGCGAGACTAACATGAGGAAAATAGGCTGAATCTTTTGTTGCTACAAATACACTGCCAAAGACAAAACAACTGTCTATGCATTAAGGCTGCCTGTTTAATTTTCCCAGAGCCTTCAAATAGTATCATCTATCCGAACAACAGTCCACAAATCTACATCTATTCAGTTTATTATCATGTATGACAAAGAAAAGCACCAAATTCCCACATTTTATTAAGCATGAATCAAAAAAAAAGTTTTACTTATTTCCTTTAAAAAATGACTAGAATGATTATCAAATGAGCAGAATAGTTGACAATTAATTTTTCTGTCGATCGACTAATTGATTATTCATTGCGGCTCTACAATGCAGCTGTTCAGTAAACCTGCAACAATTCAGTATAGGATTTTCACTCTAACCAGTTAACTCAAAAAAAAAGTTGTGTCAGTTTTGTAGAAAAACTGAATTTAATAACTTCCTTATGTTGCAGTTCACAATCAAACCCCTGGATAAGAAGAAAGATGTTTTCAAGTTCTACTCGTCTCAGCTGCGTGTCAACAAACTGGTTGGTTTACCTCTTTAACTGTGTAAATGTTTAACTATTGAAAATTTAGATGGGAGTTATGTTAAGTAAGATGGTGCTGGTTTGTATCGGCTTTGTCTTTAGATCCTGCAGTTGTGCATCGGTAACCATGATCTATTCATGAGGCGGAGGAAGGTGGACTCCATTGAAGTGCAACAGATGAAGGCTCAAGCAAAAGAGGAGAAGGCCCGCAAGAAGGTCAGCGCCCTCTTAGCTCCATCTCAGCAATTAGAATAATAGATTAAGCGTGATGTACACCATGCGTACATCATCATGGTTTATTGTCTTATATTTAATCGGATTTCTCGGCCTCGATCTAGATGGAGCGTCAAATCCTGGCACGGGAAAAACAGATGAGAGAGGAAGCAGAACGGGCAAAAGAGGAGATGGAACGTAGACTTTTCCAGCTGCAGGACGAGGCACGACTGGCCAACGAGGCTCTGGTAAGAGCTTTATGTAGTTGGCATGAGATAATTGACCTTTCGTTTATCCCTGCCCCTTTGTGATGATTGCATTAGAGTCAATGGAGCACAGCTGTGTTGTTGTTAATATATGTTATACAGACAGATTCCTCTATCATGCTAAGCCCTAAACTCTTGCATGATTTATCTTAAATTTTCTTCGTGAAAATGTTTTTGAAATATTTCTCCAGCTGCGATCTGAGGAGACAGCGGACCTGCTGGCAGAGAAGGCCCAAATTGCTGAGGAGGAGGCCAAGCTGTTGGCCCACAAGGCTGCAGAAGCGGAGCAGGACAGGCAGAGGTTAGAGGTCACCGCCATGAAGACCAAGGAGGAGAAAAGACTGATGGAGCAGAAGATGAGGGAGGCAGAGCAGCTGGCTGTCAAACTGGTGGAGCAGTCAGAAAGGAGGTCTGGATTCAATTACAGCTTTTCTGTATGCATAACATTTATTATATTTTTCAATTAAAAAGCCATTGATAGCCAACAGTACGTTCTTTCTACCCCTGGACCCGGAATAAGTGAAAAACACACACAGTATTCTGCTTATAATACTCCCAAGCGTTACCTGTAAATTAATAACACTCTTACTGTTTCCCACCAGTCTTGAAGTAACCAAAACTCTGGTTCCAGGTTGAAGGAGGCAGATCATCTGAAACAGGACCTGACTGAGGCAAAAGACGCTGAGCGGAGAGCCAAACAGAAGCTGCTGGAGATCACCAAAACAACATACCCTGTACGGTGATGATGATGATGATAATGATGATGATGATGATGCTGGTCTGCTCTTTGTGATGCCTTTGTTATTTATTTTTGTGAGTGAATGCAACTTCTTAGTGTTTAAAATAGACTTGGGAGGTATCAATTTTTTCATACCTTCCTGAAATTTCACCAGGGTATGTAGAACATGATGATATTTGTGTTGGCATACATTAATTACCTGCTGTGCTTTGAAGGTAACATTACACTGCAACATTGAAGGTAAAATGAGGAAATATAAGCATGAATGCAGTGTGCACCACTAACCGAGTTTTGAAGTGCTTTATTATAGGTTTGATTTAGTTGGATAAGAAGCTTGCTTTCATTTTTTGTTGTCGTTCAAAATAAGAGCTGTCAAAATGTAGTAACAGTACCATAAAACAAAAAAGTATAATGAGATCACTGTCAGTTTTCGCCATGGTGTAACCACTGAGTTGACACCCGTTTTCCTGTCTTCCAGCTCATAGCAGCCTACTCTACTCCTGCTCCCCCCGCTCCTCCTGAAGCAGCCGACTTTGCCTATGAATCGGCGTCGACGCGCCTCGACTTCAAGGACTCTGACATGAAGAGGCTGTCCATGGAGATCGAGAGAGAGAGGTGAGTTTAAATCCCCTGCGGCAACACTTTAGAAAGACAGCTGAGATGTGCTCGTGTATGATCTCTTGTCACGGGTCAATGCAGGCTGGAGTACATGGAGAAGAGTAAACACCTGCAGGACCAGCTGAAGGAACTGAAGACAGAAATCGAGTCTCTGAAGCTGGAGGAGCAGCAGCAACAGGCTGGCCTCTACAGCCTCCGCAATGAGGCAAGGGGATACATCCAGGAGCCTGTCTACATACCTCACAGCAACGTACGCATGAGCACTTCATATGATCTTCTTCTTAGTGTTGATATTACTAATATTATTAGTTTTAGTGATGATTGATTGCCTTTTAGAATGTCTTAGTAGTGCGTATAAACCTGTGAATCCAGCTAATACTATCGTTTCATAATAACAGGCTTACATGTAAACTACAGCCAGTTTACTTCACTTTCTGACTTTTTATTTGCATCACCCAAAGCATAATAGGAATTGTAGTGCCAGAAATATTTCTTCTAAATGGAAATAAGGAAAACACTGTGTCAAAACCCATGATAGTGATGTTTTTTTGTTTTTTTTTGACAGTACAAAGATGTTAAATATACCAGAAATACCAGAAATCTAGAAGTCATTACTAATACCAGTAGAATTCCAGAATCTCGATACCCAACTTGATACCACGGTAAAAAACAAACAAATTCCATGAACTTAAACGTACACTCCTTAATTAAAACATTACCGCCAGTTGATGTGGTTTTGTTAGATTTCGAGGGCGAGGAAGCATATTAATATATAGCCTGCAGTATTTGTAACCTATTTCTTCACCATTGATTTTAATGATACCAATGCAGTCATCGATTTTGCTTATTTGTTCAACTCTTTATCGATGCCCTTAATGATTCCTGATCAGTTGTCTGTGTGGGCGGCCCATACAGGTTTCAGGGTCAGTGCAACAGTTTTATAATCTCTGAGCCTGAACACAGTGTTGACACAGAGTAGAAAATAGGCATGCATACGACTCAGGTGGGCAAAAGCTCCACTGTTGAACAGTTTTCTTAGTTAAAGAAAAACCTGTTAAGCCTGCCTGAGTGGCATTAATGTTATTATAACAGGATATTTACCCTGGGAAGCAGTGCGAGACGTGCAGCGAGTGTCAAATACATGACATTCTTGGAATTTAAGCCCATGTTGTGTGGAGAGATGTTTCAGCACATTGCTGGTTTTCCACACTTATTGATATTATAATTTTACAGACATGGCAAACAGCACTGTTGTAATCTCACAAATGAAGTCATGCTTTGGACCATTTTATCCTCTCGCCCATGTTGCGTGTTTTCAGCAGCATAGACGCTTGAGTTTGGCATCATTGTCTTGCAGTGCACAACTGTCAGAAAAGCATGCTGGCATTGCTAAAATGCCATCCGCCCATCCTCCCCTGTGACTGGATGGCTGGATAAGAAGTGACAGTGACGAGTGCAGTGTTTTGCCCAAAATTGAACAAAAAACAAAACAAAAAAAAACACAAACACGCAGTGCTCAGCGCATTATGACGCTCAGTGCCTCGTCATGTTGCTGTTTTTTGTAGCATAGTGCAAATATGCAGTGCTCACCTTGCAAAAAAATCTAAATAAATACACAGGCCTCAGGAAACAGAGCCTTTCTTTTCCAGAAGTTGAGGCAGAGCTGTCGCTGCAGCTGTACTTGCCGCCTTTTCTCTGTTGTTGTTCTTCCGTGCTGGTAGGCTTTCCTCTTCTTCTTATTGCTTGTAACTGCAGACACAACACTTGTAGGCGTATATGATGCCCCGTCAGATCTGGAGGAATTGCAGCCCCGGTATCTACGGTAGTGGAGAAAAACGAACCAGCACATTTTAAGAATTTTGACTTGGTAGCTAAGTCTCAGTTCTCCTGACATTCCTACTCTATACATTAACAGATATCTTTTGAGTCAAACCAGCCAACAGTTTAATGGGTTCCTGTCTTAAATATTCTGTTGTGGGATGACAAAATATTCCAGATGTGATTTATATGAAACACAATAGTATTTGTTGTATCAGTAGTGACGTTTAGGAAACTGTACTTCTTGTTGCTCTCTCAGACTGCTCATACTCCTCTTGTTTTGCAGCGAAACTCTGCGTACATGTCTCAGATGGCCTTCTTTGAAGAAGTGTGATCCTGCGAGATGAGGAAGGAGGGCACCGGCTGTTGTGACTCAGTGCTTTCTCCAAATGTTGGGTTAATTTTTTTTACCTGGCTGAAACTAACAAACAGACACTCACATACACCACGACTGTGTGCTTTGGAAAGACTTTAAATCAATCCTCGACAACAAACAGCCACTTTGGGCTCCCTGCACAGGTTGTTACGCTAGATTGTACCACCTGCTACACTACAGCGCCTTCCACATTTCTTTTTATATATAATGAACACATTGTGTGTGTATCTAACACAGATGCAGGACATGGTGCTGAAAATGGATGTATGATGGAGTTGCTGATGTTTTTTTGTGTGTGTGTGGTTTTAAGGGATACTTAGCTGTAAGGTGGTCTGATTTAAGGTCATAACTTAATCACAAGTTATAAATGAGTGCCTTGACAACTTTTTGGGACAGGGATCAGGGTTAAAATTTATCAAAAACTGGCTTAAGGCAAGGTTCCTGCTTTGCATGTAATTAGGTAAATTATCTTATTCAGGCTGGGGAATTTCTGAAAAGTTAAACATATCAGTATAGATTTTGTAGACATGGTCATTTTCTTTCAAACCAGCAAAGTGCCTCTCAAACTTTTGAAAACAGAACGTCAAAGAAACCCAAATGCTCAAATTTCTGATTATACTTTGACCAAACTATCGTAGCTTTGAACGCTAAAATTCCACTAAGACAACTCTTGATCAGTGATATGTAATATGAGGATTAACATTGTGATCTTGTGCATAAAACTAATTTATAAAAGTAGTAATTGCAACTTACAGAAAAGTCCAAATTTGACAAGCAGACGTGTGCAGGGACAGTGTCTAGATGTGACACTCCATAAAAAAATGCAGTGTTTAATCTTTGTTTTGGTCTTTTGCTTGTGTTTGTTTGCTGTTTCTGTTACTTGGTTCATGAACTGCCTTCACTGATAACAGCAGTCTGGTGCCTTCATCGTCCCTAGTGCCTCATGGTGGTAGTTAATAGAAATGTAGAATACAGTTACAAGCTTGAGCTCTGCCATTTCAAATTTTTATATTTTGTACGCTAGACTGTTGATGTGCCTTGAACTTTATTTTTTACTATTGCGATCTGAGTTGCTAAGGTTTTATTTGGTATCATTGTGCTCATGTGTCTTAGCAGTAGTTTGGGGTCATACCCTGACCTATTTACAGAGTAGCAGACTGATGGCTTTCCTGCTTCCTTTTTTGTGTTTTCTCTGCTCATGTACTTCTCAGGGTTAGTGTTGGAGACAATCACTGCAGGTAGACTCTTTTGTTCTTCCCCTGAGATAAACAGTATCTTTTAATGTTTACCTTTTTGAACAGGCTATTTTCAATTAACTTAGTCCAGTAGTATTTCACAGAGTTTTTGACAGCAGTGTGTGTGCTGCATTTCACAGATAAAAAGGTGGGTAATCTGAGTAAACCTTTAATCGACTACGGTCCTCATTACATTGTTAAAAAGGGAGAGGCTGGATGCCAAATATACAGCCGGAGATTCTGCATGTTTGTTTATTTGGACCGGCCTGTGACAAACAATTATTGCCCTCATGATTGGGTTATAAATGAGAAATGCTCACCTTAGTCTTTTCTAAATGATATTGTGTCAAATGGCCCAGTGGAAGTGTTTTTTTTTTTTTTTTTTTCATCAACACATTGCTTAAGTGCTTCGATTTGCATCTTTAACTTTATTTATTTGTGCTATAAATCCTTAAATAACATCACCACGTCTGTTTTCTTGAGCTCTGTCATTGTGTGGGAATTTCATGTTCGTTTTGTTTTTCAGAAATGGGATTTTCCTGCCAAATTCGAGTCCAGTGTAAACAGTGATTTTCACTCAAAACATGATTGTACATTAGGGGATGCCTTGGGTTTACATTGAAGTGACAAAAATTTCACATCGAAGTTGTGTCAATGATTTATTTGATTTATCAAGTTATATCAGTTCATTACAACACTGTTTGTGCAGATGTAAATGAGCTGTCTCACAGATGATTTATTTTTTGCTTCCTCATGTCAATAAAACCAGTCGTCTTAACTACAGAGCAAAGACCACACAATCCTCTACATTTTTTATATTAAAAAACAATTTATTTTAATATTAGAACATGCTTAGAAATTCATAATGTGCACCAAAATACACACATGTACAGACAATCTTAATGTCTGATTGGGTGATGTTGGCTATGGTATTTGCAGAAAAATCAAATCTTGTCCAGCAATATTGGTCGTTTGTACACAATGTCATAATCAGGTTTGGCCATTTCCAGTGATCATGTCATTGACTGTGTTTACATGCACAAAATGTTCTGGATTTTGCACTTATTCAGAAGAACACAATATTCCTATCAAGCTGTTTACATGGCCAATGAAAAATAATATTTAGGTAATATTCCAGGTTACATGCAGTGATGCAAAATCTGTTTAATCTGCTGTTTCATGTCCTTCATCATGTTAAAATATAGAGAAGTGAAACAGCTGGAGCAACTTGTGGCATTTGCTTCTTTGCATCAGAATAGGAAGTTTCCACTGGTGGCCAACTTGTTTGATCATGCAAACATAGCTTCCCTCTTTTATTAATTAAACCACCTTCTTTAACAGGTCAGTGTTGAGATCTCTGAGCATATCCAAAAACCTGTTGATATCCAAGTCTTTCATAACGTTTCAAAGTAGGTGTGTTGTTGTTCTGACCAAAAATGTGGGCTTTCTTTTAGGCATGCATCTCTACCCCCCAAACTTATGTGTTGGTTTGTGTACGATGCATCCATGAAAACGCACAGAGCTGACTGTAAACAGGCAAGATGCCATGTGTTGCAAACTGGTACAAAACTTAAGTTGAATTCCAAATGGGCTGTATACGTGTCCAAAGAATGCCATTAAAACCCAAATAATACCAGCACATCTCGCGTCTCAATCAGAAAATGCTACATTCACACAAAGGCCTAAATGGGAATATCCAAGGTCACATGACCTGCATCAAATTCAGAACATTGTTATATTCAGAATAATAGTGGAATATTAGTGTGCATGAAAACATAGCCACTGAAGTGCAGTCATCAGGTGAGTTGCCACCAAATGTTAGATGTTTTGAAAAGCTGTTATGAAGGACTGGACCCTAAAATTCAATAGAGGTAGCAAGTCTGCACTTAAGTGTTATCAGTACGTCACAGATCTTTGCAAATCCAGCAAATTAATTTTAACTTTAAAGACATTACATTGCTATTTATAGTATTTAGTGGCAGTCAAATGCAGCCAATTATCACAACATACAGCAGTTTCTACCAAATCCTCTTTTTATTTTCAACACAGTTTGCGTCAGACAGATTAGTTTTTCTGTTTTTCATAGATAAAGTGAAATCAAAAGGAAGACAGCCTATCAAGAGCCAACAGCTGACCGCTCAGGAACTAACCTGAAGCAACTTTTTCAAATGGGGAGATACTGTACATGTGACCTGCAGAGAAACACTAATATTGCAAAGACACGCTCATTTTGAACTAACACTAATGTAAACTGCAAAGTGTCTATGCATTCAGAAATATTCATATTAAAACATTGTAAAAGTGTGTGGTCACTTAAATTGTTTGGATTTGTGTGAAATAAAATGAAAATGACAAACTCCATTGAGTTCCAACCTGGCCTTCAACGGAGAAACAGAAAACAGAGCAACAGCCACTGACAGCAGAACACAGAATAAGAGCTCCATATTTGTGTCTTTCAGTCACTTGGGCAGGTGCAGTGTGAAGACTCTGGCCAGCAATATTGTTCAGATCGGAACAGCCTAGCACGAAGGGTGCTGCATCACCAGCGTGCTGTCAGCAGAGTCCTGCGACAAGCCCTTTTGGACCCCAGAAAGGAAAACAAGGAGCTGGCTGCAGAAAATGCGGCTCTGAGGGAGAGGACAGCCAGCAGGGAGCTCAGCTGGGAGCAATAAAAAAAGGTGCTGCTGGATGAAAGGGACTCTTTACTTTCCACTCTGAAGGCTTTAGAGCCCACAAGAGCCGGTCAAAAACAGTTCCATACTCCGTGCGAGGAGATTAACAGATTATTTAGAGAAAAGAAGGAGGAAATCTGCTCTTTAAGGGACCGTCTGCACTTCCAGAAGATGGAGACGGAGAAGGTCAAGAAATCCTGGAAAGCAGAGCAGGACCAGTTCAATGAGATGAAACCTTCCTTTGACAAAGCAGCGACACAGTTAAATGAAGAGTGGGAAATGTGGTGGATTGTTAGACAGAGGGAGACAGCCGCCGAGCTGGAGACTCTGCAGCGGGGCTGTGAGAAGAAGGTGAGCCAGGTCATCCAGTACAACGATGATCTGATCACCAGTGTCAGAAAGGGAATGATGGCATTGGCCAAGCTGAGAGCAAAGGAGATGGTTACACCACATCAGCTGATCATTCTCAAATGAATAATAACTTGTTGGATTATAACATATATTTCAGATTCAGCCTTTCAGAGAAAATACTGAATTATATGCTGTCTCTGCCTTTTCAGGAGCTCACTTTAAAAATGGGCAAAGAGAAGGCAAAGATGAAAAAGGAGAAAAAGAGTGCAAAGATGGGGACAGGAAAGATGTTCAGGATTCTGACTTTATTCTCAGAATGCAAATAATTTTTTTCACAGGTGGCACTTTGGGCCTCTTAGTACCAACTGAGCATGGTTTAAACACCACAGCCTACCTGAGTATTGTTGCTGAGCGTGTCCATCCCTTTATGACCACAGTGTACCCATCTTCTGATGGCTACTTCCAGCAGGATAACGTACCATGTCACAAAGCTCAAATCATCTCAAACTGGTTTCTTGAACATGACAATGAGTTCACTGTACTCCAGTGACCTCCACAGTCACCAGATCTCAATCCAGTAGAGCACCTTTGGGATGTGATGGAACGAGAGATTCGCATCATGGATGTGCAGCCGACAAATCTGCGGCAACTGTGTGATGCTATCATGTCAGTATCTCTAAATCTAAATCTCTGAGGAATGTTTCCAGCACCTTGTTAAATCTTTGCCACCAAGAATCAAGGCAGTTCTGAAGGCAAACAGGGATCCAACAGCTGCTATACAGAGGTCAGCCACTCAAAACAAACTGTATGATAATAAATACTGTATAATCAACAATCTAAACAAACCTTCACCATGTGAATCATTCAAATGCTACAAGAGGGTTTCTACCTTGTATCTAGTGAGAGTGTATGATTATCAGACCCCCTGACCTTTGACCCCTGACCACAGTTGAGCAATCTGAAGGTCTTACACTTTCCAATGAGTTACAGTAATTTGTTTTACCACCAGAGGGCTCCAGAGAGCAGATATTAACTTTCTCTGGGCTTCAGAGATTTAACAAATAATTTACAAGATAAAACATCATGATATAAGATGTAAAAGACTATCATCACCAGGTTCAAACAGAGGATAGTTTTTATATTAGTTTATAATATATCAGAGAGAATGAGATGACTAGTGAGACAGAGCCTTCTCTGAACTGAATCAGATAACCCTCAGTCACACTAAAAGGCCTCAACATTAGGATAAGTGTGTTTCTGTGACTGTTTGTCTGTGTGTGTATTAATAAACAGGGTGTATGCACAGCTGTGACTGCATGAGAGGCGATCATAGTCAAAGTGTTGCAGCAGCCTGTAGCAGCTTGTATTTTCTCAGCAGCACAGAGATCATATTGAATCATCTGAGGCCTTGACTCAAACTATCAAACACAAACACTTGTTGTTTTTCCCATTGGTTCAGCCAGCTGAAGTTTGGAGACTACATAAGACAGGCCGACTCTACCACTGTACCTTTGTGAAGACGTGTAAGTGGACAATGAGGGTTGTTCTTGGTTTGCTGTTGTTGCTGCTGNGACATCTGGGCGGAGGTGAGGGAACTGAGAGACATGGTGGTGGAGCTTAAGGTGTTTGTGCAGCTGCTGCAGAGAGAGAACTCTGGTAAAGACTCGTTATTTTTCCTGTTGAGCGTTAATAATGTTGTCCTTGCAGAATTTGATGTGTGATCTTGTCATGGATATTTACAGTAGCTGTTTGAATATTAGTTCAACAGATTATGCATGTTAACAGTCTGCTCTGCTCTGTAATTCACTGTCATTACATTAACTCCAGACTTACAGACCAGACTGAGCAGCATCATTATGATATGGACAGGGTTATTTTGCAACATTTAATTAAAAATATGGCAGAACACAAAAAGTCATACTTCTGTTTTCAGTCCAAGCCACAGACCTGATATCTTTGGAAACTAGACTGACTGCCGCCGAGAGCAAAACAAGTGACCTAGAAAAAGAGAATGCAGGTATTTCACTGACAAACATGATGGTTTAATAAGTTTGTTGTTTTGTTTTTGTTTTTTCTTTTTCTGCTTTATAATTTTTTTTTTTTTTAAATGTGTTAATGTGTCAGTGTTTACAACAGATTCATTTTCTTATATTGCAGTTTAAGATGTTGTTGTGTTGTGACTTTTATCAGTACTAACAGTTATGTCCCTGGTACACTTGTACACACATCAGAAGTATGAAGGAGATATATCAGCACTGATAGAACGAGGGAGGTGATGGTCTTTGTTACAGGTTATATAATGAATGATACAAGTTGTCATTTTGAAGCTGTGTTTTATTCTGGAAAAATTACACTGAACTCATTTTACTCCATTAGAGTAAGGGCATTTATGACAGTAAGGGATAAAAATGGAGAGTCCAGCGTAGGAACTTTGATGTGAATTATGGTTAGATTAAGCTGTTGGTGGGGCGTCGGTGGCTTAGTGGTAGAGCAGGCGCCCCATGTACAGGGCTGTTGCCGCAGCAGCCCGGTTTTGACTCCAGCCTGTGGCCCTTTGCTGCATGTCACTCCCTCTCTCTCTCCCCCTTTCACACTTGTCTGTCCTATCACAATAAAGGCTAAAAATACCCCCCCAAAAAAAAACAAAAAAAGAAAGATTAAGCTGTTGGTGGTGTCCTTTTATGAATAAAATAATCAAACGACGATCCTCTACAAAACACAACATGAGATAATCTATTTGAGTGTTGCTAATTCCTCAAACAAAATCTGCAGTTGATTAAATTACAGTGCATTTTTCAGTGTTGGTTCAACAGATAGCATGAGGGTCAGGATACTGTATATAACTTGTTGTGCATGTTAACAGTCTGCTCTGCTCTGTAATTCACTGTCACTGCATTAACTCCAGACTTACAGACCAGACTGAGCAGCAGTGAGAGTGAACTTCTACTCAGCAAGTCCAGGATTGACCAGCTGGAGAGAGAAAATACAGGTGATGAATCTTCTTATCATGACACACACACACACACACACACACACACACACACACACACACACACACACACACACAATTGGAATGACATAATTAATGACATGATCAATTTTTTTGTGTTAACAGAGAGACCAAAGGTGGCCTTTTACACAGCTCTGACTGATGCAGGAACTCTTGGACCATACAACACAGACATCACACTGAAATACAGCAAAGTCTTCACCAACATTGGCAATGCTTACAATCCAGCTACAGGTAATATACTGCAGGTCACATGATCATGTGTGCTCTAATAGATCTACATAAATAGGTTGTTACTGTTTTTCATTCTCTACTCTTACTCTGCAGGTTTCTTCACAGCACCAGTCAAAGGGGTCTACAATCTCCAGTTCACTGTATGTGGTAACCTTCAAGGTTATATGGGTGTGTATGTGTACAAGAACAACCAGCGGATCATGTATAATGATGAGCGGAAGGAAGAAGGAGGTGTTGAGTATTTCACTAAGTCTGTTGTCTTGGAGCTGATGGCAGGAGATGAAATTCACCTGGTTCTCCCATCAAGCTATTCTGTCTTTGGCAATACAAATAACCACAGCACCTTCAGTGGCTCTCTTCTCTTCACACTGTAAAGATGTTGTTCAGGCTGATGTGTGATTGACTTGTCGCAAACTCTGTTGTTATTGAATACACTGTGATTCTTTAGAAGACGCTGATATATCTCTACACTGCTGCCTCCAAGACAAATGTCTGTACATTTACTTCATGTAATGTATCAATGTGGTTATGTATTCTACCCATGGCTATAGGCTACACTGGGATTTACAGCATGCATTAAATAATGTGAATCTGAATGTGACTTCTCTCTTGTGTCATCACATCAAAACAACATTCAAATAAGATGACCTCATATCATATCAAGACTCATCAAAATAAAAGTAGTGGAAGTTAATTGTAGTGTGTTCAACACTTAGGAGAGTTTATGTTTAATAAACCACAACCAAATGAATTTCAGGTGTTGATCTATAGTGCCTATAAAAAGCTTCTTCAGGACTTAGTGTTTCATGTTTTTAATATAAGAAAATAATTTGATGTCAGAGTGAATTTTAATCTATAAAAATGTATCTGAAGTATAGGACAAAAAGCATAATGTCACGACCGAACAAAGGACCTGAACCCAAATGCACAACTCGAGAGGCAAAGTACAAAATCAAAGTTTATTAAACACAAAATGAAAATCACTCTCAAAAGAGGAAAAACCTACACTAAATCTAAGAACAAAAAAAGGTCTAGGAAATAAATGCTAGACTAAGAAACAAACAGAAAATCACTCTACTGAGGCTGAACTATCACTATGAAAAAACAAACATGAACAAAGTATCAAAATAACAAGACCTGACAATGGCAATGGCAAAATGAAATGGTATGGATATGACGCTGGTTCTCTGACACGAAGGACAAGACGAACTGGCACAGGACAAAGGGAGACACAGACAATAATACACACAGGGTAAGGGCACAGGTGGAAGCAATTTCAGGGGCGGGGCAGACAATCAGACCAGCGGGAAAACACACAGGGGAAGGAGCAAGTTGCGGTTGTGGTCTTTGTTACAGGTTATAATGGATGATGAAAGTTGTCATTTTGAAGCTGTGTTTTATTCTGAAAAAATTACACTCAACTCATTTTACTCCATTAGAGTAAGGGCATTTATGACAGTAACGGATTAAAATGGAGAGTCCAGCGTAGGAACTTTGATGTGAATTATGGTTAGATTAAGCTGTTGGTGGGGGCAAAAACGTTGTTGTTGTTGTTGTTGTTGTTGTTGTTGTTAGGCTCCTTTTATAAGATAATTACAAAATGATCCTCTACAAAACACAACATCAGACAATAATGTATTTGAGTGTTGCTAATTCCTATAACAAAATCGGCAATTGATTTAATTACAGTGCATTTTTCAGTGTTGGGTCAACAGATAGCATGAGGGTCAAGATACTGTATATAACTTGTTGTGCATGTTAACAGTCTGCTCTGCTCTGTAATTCACTGTCACTGCATTAACTCCAGACTTACAGACCAGACTGAGCAGCAGTGAGAGTGAACTTCTCCTCAGCAAGTCCAGGATTGACCAGCTGGAGAGAGAAAATGCAGGTGATGAATCTTCTTATCATAACACACACACACACACACACACACACACACACACACACACACACACACACACACACACACACACACACACACACTAATTACATAATTTACTTTTTTTGTGTTAACAGAGAGACCAAAGGTGGCCTTTTACACAACTCTGACTGATGCAGGACATGTTGGACCATACAACACAGACATCACACTGAAATACAGCAAAGTCTTCACCAACATTGGCAATGCTTACAATCCAGCTACAGGTAATATACTGCAGGTCACATGATCATGTGTGCTCTAATAGATCCACAGAAATCAGTTGTTACTGTTTTTCATTCTCTACTCTTACTCTGCAGGTTTCTTCACAGCACCAGTCAAAGGAGTCTACTATCTCCAGTTCACTGTGTGTGGTGACCACACAGGTCTTGTGGGTGTATATGTGTCCAAGAACAACCAGCGGATCATGTACACTGCTGAGTGGAAGGAAGAAGGAGGTCTTGAGTATTTCACTAACTCTGTTGTCTTGGAGCTGATGGCAGGAGATGAAATCCACCTGGTTCTCCCATCAAGCTATTCTGTCTATGACAAACATCTGTACATTTACTGTATGTATCAAATAAAGTGATTCTGAATCTGACCTCCTTCTTGTGTCATCACATCAAAACAACATTCAAATAAACCCAAGACTCATTGAAGTTCTGGTTGTCATCACTGAGTGTAGGTCTTCATACATTAAAGCTATATTAGAAAATTCCATGAACTTTTAGATTACCATACCATAGTTCTCCCCATTACACCTGTGTTCTCCCGCTGAAGTCACAGAAAGCACATTTTGCTACAGTTCAAATGAATACATTTTCATTAAATCTGAAGAAATTCTTACCAAGACAAGTGTCAGCTGGTTGTAATCTCCTAAATCTCCTAAACCTCTCACACTTTCCCTTGTGTTTTTTTTTTAAATCTGATCTCAGTGACATGGAATCAACTGTGTGTTTTTTACAGTGTGGTTCCTGACATTTTGTGGGCGTTGATGGAAGCAAAGCTGGAGGAGGCCCAAAGGAAAGGGTTGTACCAAGACCTTAAGCATTAAGCTTAAACATTTTGGCTACCTGTCAAAAACAGTAGAGTAATTATGTCAAAAATTTACAGTACATTTTTTACTACATTATATATAACAATGAATAAAGTGACTGTATGTTTGATTTAGATGGAGCCATCAAATGCAGCTTTAAAGGACTGTTTCACCCACTGAACGACCATTTGTATATCAATTACACATGCCATGTTACCTTTAATTCATGAAGAAACTTTGTTTTTTTTGCATGCATCCATGGAAAATTGCATTCTGATTTTTTTGATTGCTCTGACTATTTAAAACTGATCTGTGAGTAAAAAAATATCTATGCTTTCTTCAAAGCCAGACTCCAATACAATACAATAATTTTTCTAGTGAGAATACATGTGTTTGGGAAGTACTAAGCATGCAACTGAATAAATTAGACTTGGATTATACTTCATGAGCTGAAGCAGATGGAGGAGGAGTTTCAGCAGCAGGGAACGACCATTCGTCAGGCTATGTGTATCCCGATGCACCACAGGGATGTGACATTACAGACCAGCAAATACAGACAACAAAACATGCAAGATACAAAATACTCTAATACTCTGCTGTCAGCCTCTTACTGACTGAAACTTAAGAGAAAGAAACAAGCACTAATAATTTACAATAGATCGTATTGCCTGTTTAGTCTGTCGGCAAATAACATGTGATGTGTTATATGGCATGCTAACAACATTATTTAATACTTGAAAATGTGTCACACAAAAAATGCATTTGATGTATGCTGTACTTTCCCTTTGAATTAACAGAATTATTTTCTGGTTAAAGTATGGAATCTTGCAATGATATTCAGGTTAACCACAGGATGGCAGCGTTTGTGTTTATGTTTAATCATTTTTATAGGCAATCAGTGATCTTACAGACATCTTTCTAGTCAAAGATGTGCACTAATACATCAAAAAATCATGTTAAAAAAATAAATATTTGATCATCAATACATCAAAATACAAAACAAGGAACAACTATGTACAGATACAGTGGATCAATGGTGTTCTAAGCAGAGAGTGAAGTCACAGTTCCTCTGTGTGTATTAATCTGAGTTTCTCTGTTCTTTGCAGAGGTGAAAAAAAGTACTAGAATATTGTACTTAAGTAAAATTAGGCCTACTGTTGAGTGGCATCACTCGGTTACGTGTGCTAGTGGAATAACATCAGCAACACGACTCTCCAAACCAACAGTACATTCAATCTCTATAGATAGCACTTCACAGCCTGTACATACAACTAATTATCAGCTAGTTTTAATTAACCAGAAAAGAGACACCCCCTGCATAAATGATCAACAATAAATAAAAAGTCTTTGGACACCAGACTTGCAAAAAGCAATATTAAGATACACAAATCAAATAACTCAACACTACTTATAGAAATAGCAGACCTGCAAGACAAATGTACACATGTACTCTTGTGTCCTGTCAGCAAAGTTCAAAAGCAAATTGTGCTGGTGTTGTGTGATAATACATGCAAATAACATAAGATGCTGTAGCTGTCTTTTTGGCAAACAGAAATGCCTTTGATGTTAAATATAATCAGATTTTTCCCACTGGATCACTACAAATCTCTCTTAGTATGTTGGGGACAGATAGATGGAGATTTATTGAATTATTCAACAATTTGGTGCAGTATATTTTTGATCTGACAGGGTCTAATGTTTTTGTGTGCACCACTAACCACGAGATGGCAGTGTTTTTACAGTGCTATGAGACAAGCATGAACATCAGTCCTGATAAGTGGCCTACTAGTGGATCAGAACTACAGAACTTTATTTTAAACATTTTAGCTTTCTTCCATGTAGTTTTATTTTTAAATAACCTGCTCATGTATGTAGATACAATTTTAGGAGTTTATGTCAATCTCTCCAAAACACAAAGTAGTCTTTTAAGTAAAACTTATGTGTTTAAGACAACTGTCAGGGTGAGATTATGACTAGATATGAATGCTGCTGCACATTAGAATTTACAAATCCCCAACAACAGATGTTTCATAAACCTGATTAAAAGACAGAGTCTGAATCCTCCACAAACACACTGTGCCTCCCTCCTCTAACCCTGCACACCTGCGCTGTCAACACACTCTCTGTCAAACCAGTTTGTCCTGTAGATTTTAATAGCCAGAGAGAGGACTGAAAGTCCAGGGGGATGCTGTAAACTATAGAGCAAAGGTTCTTTTCAGGTCATGTGTGACATGTTAACATGTTTAAAACATTTAGATCAGTGAAAAAGACTGGCTCGATTATTACAGTCATTTATTAAGAAGTAGGTACGCAGATATTCACCAATAAAATCTGTACATCAAAATAAACATAAAATCTCATTTCACAGTTGTGACAAAAATCTGTAGAGCTCATCAAACGAGCACACATGCTTGAATATAAAATTCCTTAGTATCAAGTTAATGTAATGATGGAAAATAGGCTCAAATTTGTTGCATTCAGGTTGCTGTACATCCAGCAGAAACAAACAAGCCAATAAGTTTGAGGTAAAATTTGTACTGCGGACGGAATCATCCTCATTCAGTGCATTTAAACAGTGAGAATGAAAAACAGTTGATACCAGTGTAATGCTCCACATTAACAGGTCGAACATAACATGCCAAAACAAATGTCAGTGATGTAGAAGTCCATTTCTTAAAACGATGACAAAGATAGCATACTTCATTTGCACCAGGATTGATTTTGTCACTGTATTTGGTCTTAAACTCAACTTAAGCTGTTATTCTCCTTCATATTAACGAATGTAGACCAAACCTTTTCCCTTCTGTCCTTCTATCAAAGCAACATGGTAAAGTATGAGGATAACTGTAGTTAAAAACCATGAACTAGTTTGCATGTAAACAGTCACAAAATAATTGAACTACTATTTCTAAATAACTCTTAGTATGAAAGACTTCTATTGTGTGTGTAAACATAAGTAAGTATATATGTGCTCTGCATTTGTGTGTGTATATGTGTGTGTGTGTGTCCATTTTATAGGTATGTTCTTGCTGGATTTGTGGACACGTCCTCATTGTCACTCTTGACTGATAAAGTCTCTTCCATCTCTGCTCGTTTGAGCTGAGACTTTGTAGACGGTGCCTCACTGTATTCAGACTTTGTCGACTCCGGCCTTTTCAATTGAGACTTCGTTGATGGTGCCCATGATGTCTCTGACTCAAGCCTCGAGTTCTGCTCGGACCCATCCTCCCAGGGAGGCCTTGTGTACAGCGGGGGCTTTGTCGATGCCCCATTGTAGCTCTGAGACCTGGGAAACACCGCTCCAACAGGCTGAGCTGTTGCTCTGCTGCGCTGAGAACCAGTCTGCTGGGACCCGTTGGAGGAGCGGACCACCAGGTAGCGGACAGAGGGGCTCTTGTCTGCGTCGTGGGCTTTGAGGGGGCATGCTGAGCTGATGAACAGACCCCCTCCCAGAATAAGCAGGATGGATGCTCCCCAGCCGATGTAGAGGCAGGCTCCAATCTCCCTGCGCTGAGCATCTATAGAGGCACTGTAGAACTTCCTCACCACGGCCCCAGCTGCCCACGAGGTGGGAATCAAACACAGCAGCCCTGTGACAATCAAAACTGCCCCTGCTGCTACAGCCACCTTGCCCTTAACCCCACCTCCTTCTTCATCCAAGAAGCGAGTGCACTTCCCTCCAACAAAGGCCAAAATGAGGCCTATGCTACCCGTAGTAATGGCGAGGACGATGAGTGCCCTGGCAGCCTGCAAGTCTGCGCTGAGAGCAAGGAGAGACTCATAAGGTTTACACTGGAGCTGCCCTGTGCTCTGGACCACACAGGTCATCCAGATCCCCTCCCAGATGGTCTGGGAGGTGACGATGGTGCTTCCCACGAAGGCCGTGACCCGCCACATGGGCAGTATACAGCTGATGATGACCCCTGCCCACCCCGCGAGGCACAGGGCACTGGCAAGCATCTGTATCCCCATAGAGGCCATGATGCAGAGGTGGTAAAGAGATCTCTGAGGCTGCTTGAGAAATCCTCACAGACTGGTGAAAAGTGTTCTGATGTTTTTAAGTTTCTCTGTGGAGCTTTTCTTACTTTCACTCCTGGTGACTCTCTCCTCTCTTGTATTTCTCCGTGAGCTTTTGTTTGTCTTTCTCAACGTGTGATGTTGCCGTTGTCACATGCCTCCATTTTCTCTTGCCACAGTTGCAATGTTGTTTAAGTATCTGTCCCAGGAACGCAGAGACCTCTCTGGCTATTTCAGTTGCCCGTCCGGCCTTCAGCAGCTTTTACTTGACTCCAGGTGTGTCCCTGTTCAGCCTCAGTTCATTTGTTTACAGCCTACTTTTCCTTTGTCTCTGCCCCTCCTCCTTTGTATCCCTAACTGCTGTCCTCTCCTCCCCCTCTGTCTCCCTCTGTCCCCTCTCTCTCTTTATTTCTCTACCTGAGAGTTCTCTTTCTTTTCTGTCACCTGAGCGGCTGCCTGTGCGCTACTGGCCAGGTGCACATGCACCACACCTACTCTATAGGGAAACAAAAGGGGAGGAGGTTGACAGAAAACCAGAGCAAGAGAGAGAGAGAGGTAGCTGTGAAACCGTGACATCATATTCCCTCCCTTATTATCTTTGTCTGACAAGATTATTTTGGAAACGATGAGCTTTAGATGAGGCAGAAAGAACGATAGGCCTCTGGGCTTCAAACATGTTTAAAGATAAACACTCATGAGACATCGTCTTGATCCTGTCACACACCATCTTTCTGTTGAAACACTGAATTGGATTTTAAAATTTTAAAAAAAGAGGGATTTGATTTGGTTCAAAAGTTAATACTTGTGTGGGCTCAGTGTGTGTGTGTGTTGCATCCTCTGGCAAGACTTTTGTGCATGTGAATTATGCGTGTAAGCAGAATGCATTCGTGTAAGCAGAAACGCAGAATGCAGAATGATGTGAAACACAATCTCCTGGGGGAAAACCAGTTTCATTCTAACAGCGACGACTGCGCAGAAAAAAAACCTGTTTGAAACATGGAAAACCTGTCTCTCTCCACACACACACACACACACACACACACACACACACACACACACACACACACACACACCCTAGCCTTTTAATCAGGCTCAAAATAATCTTTAATCTTGCTGTCCTTGTAAAGTTCAGAGGGATACTTTGTTCTGTCTATTCATTTTGTCCCTCACAACATTTATGACAAACTCAGTTTTAATTTCTGTACAATTCCTTACTCTTAAAGGACACAAGAAATCTTGTTCTCTTGTGCAAAAGTTTACAAACCTGATCAGTTTTACAGGATAAAAAGAGGGATTACTACACACACACAAGCTCAAAACACACACACACAAACAGAAAGGTATCACTCAGTCTCTTTGTTTATTTAGCAACGTCTCTTTGGCAGGAAGCTCACATTGTGACACAACCTGTTTGCAAGGATTCCTTCATGTACACTAGAAAAACCAGATCCACAGTTCAGCCAGTTCTTTGGCACGTTATCCCTGTAACTGTTCTTCCCTTCGAAGAGAAAAAAACACAGTGACAGGAGGGAAAAGGTCTCAAGAAAACAGTCTCACACACTCACAGCAATGCGTGTTACAAATGATTTAAATGTTAACGGTATACAGATAAAAACATTGACTCAGAAAGTTATATTCAAACAGCTTCTTAGTGAATCACTCACATAATCATTCTAGTTTGATGGAGAAATAGCAGAAATCATCAGATTTCAACACAAAACAGCGACTGCACAGGCAGATTTCATATAAATAGACAATGTATTTCACATATAGCAGTCATATTCTGAATCTCTCATGCCATGGAGAACATCGTGTGTGAGTGTTTGAGACATAAACAAAAAAACTATATGAAAGTGTCCAACTTATAAAGATTAAAAAAAGGCACATTTTACAACATTTGACTATGGATGTTTTTAAGACTAAAACACATGCACAAGTTACACGTTCATACTGCAAAAGTTCCCAACCACATCATAAACATTATTTTTCTGAATGAACTTATCCTCATGGGACAAACAGAAGGTAAAACGTTCGTAAACTCTTTGTCTTATTGCTTTCTAACAGACTATCCCAGTTCTGCTTCTCACTGAAGATCTAAACGTAGGCCTTGCTGCTTTCCATAGAGCGAGCCTTGGCGTACTTCACATCATAGTCATTCTCATCTCTGGGGGGACAGGAGCTGCAGAGGAGGCCCCCACCCAGGAACAGCAGCCCTGCGGAGCCCCAGCCGATGTAGAGCGAGGCTCCCAGCTCCCTCCTCTGAGCGTTGGTCATGATGGGGTTGTAGAAATCACGAATGATGGTGTTGGCAGTCCAGCAGACGGGGATCAGCACCAAGAGGCCTGCGATGATAAAGACAATTCCGGCAGCAATGGCCACTTTGCACTTTTGCCTTTCGTCCTCCACAAAGTTGGTGCACTTGCCCCCGACCACGCCAAGAAGGATCCCAAAGACCCCAGCGATGATGGCGATGATGGTGAGTGCTCTGGCAGCCTGCAGGTCTTGGGGTAAGGCCAGGAGAGAGTCGTAGACTTTGCACTGCATCTGGCCTGTACTCTGGGTCACACAGTTCATCCACAGACCCTCCCAGATTACCTGAGAGGTGACGATGTTGGCTCCAATGAAGGCTGTGACTTTCCAGGTGGGGAGAGCGGAGATGATGATGCTGCCCAGAAAGCCAATGATGGCCAGGGCCAAACCCAGAATCTGTCTTCCGCCAGACACCATGCTGAAGCTTTGTCGGTCTCTTCAAAGAGGTGAGCCTGCGTGCGGCAGAGAGCTGGAGTAATTCGCCTGTGAGGAGCGGGCAGAGGTTTTTATTGCCCACTTACAAGAACAGTGGCTACCTCACTTACAGGTTTTCTGTTGTTGAGGGAGAAGTCAGAGGAGGAGTTTGCCGCCGTCGCCTCTCAGCTGAAACTGGTTTGTGGAGAAATGTCACCTGACCAGATTTCCTGTGAACAGAGATGCACATAGAGCCCCCAGAAGGTCAAATATCACTGAAATACAGCACGCAGACAATTTGTCTCTCATCAACACACAAGCAAGATGATTTTGAAATAATTTACCAGTAATGAAGACACTCAAACAGTGTTTATTTGGAGGATATAAAAGACCCAGTTTCAGTCTTAGTTTCTACTTTATTGTGATTCATTTCAAATTAAATGAAACTGTTTTTCACACCTGTGAGAGCATCCAGGTGTGATTTATTACTCATGTCACCCTGTACAATTATTCATGTTGCCTTAAAACAAAAAAAATCACCTCTTAAATCCTCAAGTAATGAAGCTCCTCTTGAGAAATCATAATTCTTACAATATCAGTAACAGGTAACAGTCATCCACTGTGTGTGTAAATGCTCATGAGTCCCAGACAGAGCACATCACTTCCTGAGTGATTACACTCACGCCTATCGATACCAGTAGAGTACAATGACATGTAAGTGTTTGAATGCACACATGACAACATCCCCGCAGGGAAATTCCCTCCTGTTCTTCTCACAGCAGAGGGGGGTCAGCAGAGCACCGCCTGTAGATGTGGTCAGTGTTCACCATGTTGCTCAGTGACACAGCAGATAATGCAGCAGGTAATGTGCAGCAAAGGTTTTCCTTTAACGCAAATCTGACACTTCAGCAAGTTTGTGGCACTTTAAAGCTGTAGCAGAGCTTCAGTCATTCATTCACAAACCAGAAAACAATATGAAATAAGGGTAAAGTCTTTTCCACAGTCTTCAGATTATGATTGCTGTCTTACAGGCCTGTGATTTTACCCCTAAAATACAAATTGGCACCAGGCTACAGCAAAAGTGAGTATTCATACTTTTATTTTAATCTAATAAAAATCTATTTTTTGTTTAGATTTGAGATCATATAATATTATATTTTCATGCATAGCTCAGAAAAACATGGAAATTTCATATGACTTGTGTGCCACTATGTCAAGAGTGATGTATGTTACCTGTGAGGCAATATATTATTATCACATACATACATTGTCTGGATTTATGAAGATATAGGTTCATAACATATGTGAAATACCTATAGTAAAATCTGTATACAGCAAAACTTCAATGAAAAGTCCCTTTTACTAGCCCAGTGTGGCTACATGTTTTTACAAATAAACATCTTTCTCAATAAGATGCCTGGTCTGGTTGCCAAGCAGTTAGTTTTTTTGTTTATTTGTTTGTTTGGTTTTTATAGATGTTCTTTGGGTGTATAAAACTGGGTTGTTGGCCACCTCAAATTACATGTCCAATTTCAACAGATCAAAAGAATTAAAAGGGTTTTTTTTAATAGAAATTACTCACATTTTTAAACAAGTACTATTCATACTGGTTTAAATAAACAATTTGATTGTATTTTTTCATCTTTGCTGAGCAACAGTTTTTGTGTGAAAGGAATGAAAGGCCTGTCCCAAATATAGACCTGGTGAATTCAGTGATTTAAACAAATAAAAGCCCGAGTTTTACAGTATGTAGATATATTAAAAAATATCTATATGATAGATTTTTATACAGTGTTTTATGTTGCTACTATATATGTTATGGATATACATTTAATTTACATATGCAAGTTTATTAAAGTAACATAATATACAAAAATAGGCAAGACATACATGTTAGTTTATAAAATTGTTTCAATAGGTTTCATTTTTCGTTTGTTCTATATTCTGTGACTTCATCTGTAAATACATTTCATATATGGAAATTCAATATTTGTCCATAGTATTACATTTCCATATTGGCATTATTGTATTATTATTTAAGTGTGGTTAAAGAGCAATGCAAGTTATAAAATTAATCTGTTAACATACCATTTAAATGATGGTATTGAATTGAAATTCACTAAATTGAAATTATTTCACGCTGTTAATGGATGTCTTGTTTCATCTTGTACAGTATCAGTTCGTCATTGAGGTAAATTAAGTTTATGTTCAAACCTAAGACTCCATTTTCTTTATGGCTGCACCATGAAAAATATACTGGAAGTGTTTGGGATATTTTGAAACTCCACTAGAATTAGAAAGCAAATTTTCCAAGTTAGAAAAATGTTTGGCTGCACAGTATGAGTTTGCAATGACAGCTGCTTGTAAACCCAGAAATCACAAGTAATAATAACAATGGTATCAAATTTTATTGACCTCTCCAAAGAAAAGATCAAGACAGTGAGCATTAATTAACATGTGAACAGAGACAATCAGTGACACAGTTAAGTGATTGCTGTGTTCAGCCGTTCTCAGAGCAATGATCCAGGCAAATCCATCCAGATTTATACAGAATTAAAATAATATTCACTGCGCACTGTTGTGGCTCTGCTGGGAATGTCACGCACCAGATTTGGATTCATTCCCATGACTAAGCCCTTTGCCTTGTCTGGTGTCCCTGATCTGTATGACGGATTACGACCAAATGTCCCCTGCTCAGATCTTGGTGGTGTCCGCAGAGGCTGATAATACCGCCCACTCTGAGCTTGATTATGCTCATGCACTTGGGCTTTGTGCTCTATCATCCTACTTGGCGTACGATGGTCAGACATCCTTGAGGAGTTTGGTCCTATAACATCAGACCTCAGAGTGGCCATGTGAGATGCAGGGCCGCTGTATTGAGTGTTGGTGCTGTATGGCATGTAGGTGTAACGGGGAGGTGGGTTTATCTGCTTCTCCCCACAGACGCAACAGATCAAGGCACCACCGAGCAGGAGCAGCACAGAGGAGACCCAGCCTATGTAGATGGAGGAGCCCACCTCTCTCTTCAGGGCTGCAGCCACTAAGGGGTCATTGTAGAGTGAGATGGTTGCTGCTGCTGACCAGCTGACTGAGATCAGGCAGAGGATGCCTGCTAGGATGCACAGAGCTCCACCCACTAGACACACCTAGAAATACAAAGGATATCAGTGAAACCATATATATCTATGCTCAGTGAATATGTGCAGAGATTTTCAGATTATAACATATTAATGTTATTTTGATGGCCTCAGTTGTTTATAGAGAAATGAGTGAGACCATAAACTGGATGAATTAGACATGAATTAGACATTTTTACTTAATTTTAAGGCTCCGTTTTGCAGAAGGACCACCTTTAACATTTGTATTATTTATTTTGATATTATTCTTACACAGTGCAAATTCCTAAATACATTTTTGTTTCTTCAAATTACCACTAACTAACTAACATACAGGATCCATAGCCCTTTTCACCAGAGGCCCTCCATTTGCATTTTTTTGAGGACAGTAGAATTCTTAAAAACTGAAATAAACTCATTGCCACAGTGTAAATATTATAGTGTTTCCTTGCAAATCCCCAAAACACCCAGTCTACATGATATACAACTTCAGCACCTTTTTGCTGGAGGAAGAGTTGGTTGGAGGCTCTGAGGGATCAGGTGGAGCGCCACTACAGTTGACTACACCTCCTCCAAGCAGGGTGACGATGAAGCCCAAGAGGCCGGCGATGATGGAGATCAATGTGAGGGCCCGTCCAGCTTGGATGTCAGAGGTCATAGTGATGGATGTTGTGTGTCTCTTGCACTGCATCTGACCTGTGGCCTGAAAGATACAGTGTAACCACAGACCATCCCACACCTAAGACAGAGACAGAGACAGAGGGACCTTTCAGCAAGATATAAACAAACCAGACAAGATGTTCATTAAGTTTTGTTGTAGGTGGAGTGGTCCATAAACTCTGTAGAGCTATTAAAAGAATACAATTGAAAAACTCAACAGCAATGTCTCTTTCCAGAATTCATGAACTGCTTTTTCAAGATAATCCACAGACCTTGTTGTGAGAAGTTTAATGTAGTAACTATTTTCTTTCTACCAAACCACACCCGCCAACCGGATCACCGTGCAGAAGGAAGCGTGCATCTTCTGCTAGCTCACCTAGCACCACTGTGGTAGCTAATGTTACAGCTCAGCCGAGGAGGACGCCATTAGTGTTTACATGTCGCATTGTCACAAACACGAGCCTCTCATTCATGAGTAGATGCTCACTTCCTATTGCACTGTGATGCAGCTGGTGGGTGTACTTCGGAACAAAGAAACTGGCTCCCACATGAAATGCTCACAACAAGGTCTGTGGATTATCTTAAGTAACTGGGTCACGACATCTGGAAAGAGACATTGCTTGCATTGATGCTTTTGGCACCACAAGCTGAGTGCCATCTTGTTCCACTATATTCAAGAAAAGGCAGACATCTCTACGGTTAATATCCCCATCACTCTGCAAGTTTCCCCAAAAAAATCCAGCTTGATAAATAGCGCCATAGATAAGAAGAAAAATATGTATTTTTGATTTGGGGTGAACTGTCCCTTTAAAGCCCTTTTATATTTTATGCTGTGTCATTTTGTAAATTAAAGTGACGAAACCGAACATTTAAATGTAATCTAGCATTGACAAATGTAAATTTAATGACTTTCGTGTTACATATCCGACTTTTCACACCTTCATATCGACCCTCCATGCTTTGCTGAGTCTAACCCCCTCAGTTTCAGTCTGTAAGGCGTATCTGTGGTTATGGACACAGCATGATCCCATTCAACTTGCGGTATGTGAAATGAATTTCTCTGTGATGCATATGGACTTACCGATTGTGCCGTCACAATATTTGCTCCCACAAAAGATGTCTCGCGCCACATTGGCAGTCCACATGCCAAACAAACTCCTAAAACACCAATCAGCACCAGTGCCAGACCCCCGATCTTCATGCCCTTTCCTCCCATTTAAAAAATATTAGGTTATATAGCAATTAATTTTAAAAAGGAAGCTATTCCGCCGAAAGTATCCACTGTGACTCCAGAAAAGGCATTTCTCTGGTCTTGTTTTTGCTGAAATAGAGAGTTAACTGCTCTTTGCAGCTGCTATGTTTTTCTGTTACGTTCAGTAGTCAGATGACACAAAGATCAACAGGGATATGTAAACGTGTGACTCATCTGTAAATATTACAGAGAGTATTGAAACACCTCTGAGCTAGAGCCAAACCAAGTTTTTCAGGTTTTTATTCACACTGAGAAGGCTGATGTAGAGCACAGAGGTTTCCTCAGTGACATATTTTTCTTTTATCTAGGCATCATATCACTTAAGATAATCTTTATTTTTTTCTTTCATTCAAGCAACTTGTGTTACTTGCAATAGGCTGAAAATTGCAGCTGTATAAATAATAAGACAGAAAAAAATGCAGAGCTTGTGCAAAAATACAAATATACAAAGTGAATTTATTGTTTTGTTAAGATATAAACATACAAACATTCGTAGTTTCCTTCATTTGACATGGCAAAACATGCCCATAAACAGCAAACATGTCATTCATCTACTCAAGTGGGAGGAACAGATGGGGAAAAAGTCGACTAGTGAACTGAGACGTTGTGTCAGTTACAGTTTCACAACAGTTTTACAGTTTCTATATGTGAATCTAAAATGTAAATGTCCCTATGTGAAGCCACTGTTTGGTTTGTCCTATCTGGGCTACTGTAGAAACAACCAGGCTGACTTCATGGAAGAGGACCTGCTCCATAGGTAGATGTAAGTGGCTCATTCTAAGGTAACAACGACACAACAGTTCTTATTTTCAGGTGATTATACACTAATGAAAACATAGTTATGAATATTCTATAACATTTCTGCCATTAAATGTCACTAAATCCTACACAGTGGACCTTTAAAATATAATGTTTAAGTCTGTGATTAAACACGACAGCAGTGATCTCTCAGGGTCTTATTTATATCTTGCTCTGTACATATTAAAAAACATCACATAAACCCAGCATGAAATATATATAAAAACACATTTTTTCTGTTAACGATCTGTAATATCACAATATACAAACTATTGGCTCAACCATTTCATCTTCATTTTTCATTCTTCACTTTAAAATCAAACGTAAACACTGTATGTCCTGGTCATGCAATTCACTGTACACTTCAATGTGCTACACACTCTAATATTTTACAAAGATTAGTTGTAAAAAGTCAGTATAGTGCATTAAATTAAGGTTGAAATTAACATTAAAAAAGAGGCTTTGATCAAAGACTTAAGCAAAGAAAGTCCATCACAGTAAACACAGTATTTTCAGCTGCAGTATATATTTGACGCCATGTCCTCTCCTCTTCTCTCTTCTCCCCGTCCTCAGCATCTGTAGGTGCTACACAACACCCCTCCTCCAATGACGAGCAGAGCTCCAGATGCCCAGCCCACATATATGGAAGCCCCGAGCTCTCCCCTCCTCTCCGTGGTGGGCAGAGGGTTGTAGAAACCTGTGATGATGCTGTGAGCTGACAAGCTGACAGGAATAATACACAGGAGCCCTGCCAATATAAACACCAGACCTCCAGCCAGGCCAATATTAGCTTTGGTCAGCCAGTCACGATGAAAGAAGTTGGTGCAGCGGGCCCCGACCACAGTGAGCCCGATGGCCACCACGCTGACACCGATGGAGACACAGATGAGAGCCCTGGAGGCCTGCAGATCCTGTGGTAAAGCCAGAATGGAGTCGTAGGCCTTACACTGCGATTGACCCGTGCTCTGGATCACACAGTTCATCCATAAACCTTCCCAGAAGACCTGAGAGGTGACGATGTTTGCCCCAACAAAGGCCGTCACCTTCCACATAGGCAGTCCGCAGATAAGGATGGTGCCAAGAAAGCCGATGATTGCCAAACACACACCAACTAGCTGAGTCTGCATGTTGCCAAAAAACAAGTCCAAGACACGTATCCAAGTTTGTCACAAAGTCAAAGAAGACAAAACAATCCCCCTTCAGTTGAGCTGGAGATCATTTTTACCACAAGCATTCACTTGGCTGTAAACGCAGCAGTGGTTGTTTTGCAATGTGGTTTTGCGCTGCATGTTGAGAAGGACGAGCAACAGGGAGGGGACTCTGCTAGTTTGTGGATCAGGTTTCCTGCTTGTCCTGATTCCTGCTCTTTGTGATAAAGAGGAGGCGAAAGCTGTTAACAAAAGCTCTGGTGTGTGAAAGACTGCTCTGTGAAGCAAAACAAAGGACTCTGATCACAAATCTTAAATGAAGTACTCATTGTAATCATTTCCAGGAGGAAAGCTTTCACATATCTTTAGGTCAGACTTTATATAAGAATCATTTTAAACCTGACACGACATTAAACAAATGCCTGAACAGCTTCTTTAAAAAAAACTACAAAAAGAGCTTGGGGAAGAGGAGAAACACACACTGATGAAGAGAGAGTAAAGTATATCAACACCTGTGCACCAGTGTGATTCAGTCACCATGCACTGATTGTAAAACTTCAGGTGCTTTCTCACCTGTAGTTCAGATCATTTAGTCGATGCCAGAGGGAAAAATGGTACATTCTTGTTTTTCAGTTCTGGTTTGGTTCCTGCTCACACTGCCTTGACACACTTGTTTTTACAAACAAACAAAAGGAGTAGACATGGCGTTCTGTTGACTGATAGGATAGTTTGGCATTTGAAATCCTGCATCATTAGGACCCACGTGGGAAAGTCAAATTCTGTTGACAGAGGTTTATGCACTAAGTGTTTATATTTATGATCTTTGGTGTCACAAAGAGATCATTGTAAGCATTAGTAGACTTAGACTGTAAATTGATCGAATGTTATGAATAATGACTGACATAGAGACAGGATGAAAAGGAGGTGTCTTGCACCGTAATAATTCGGGGGTTAACACTGTGGGATCAAAGGCACACATTTGGACTTAATGAGTTGACAATGGAAATGGAGTTGGATATTATCATGGCAGTTTTGTTTTGTTTTTTTAAATATGTTTTTGGGCATTTTTTTGCCTTTAATGGATAGGACAGCTAAGTGTGAAAGGGGGAGAGAGAGGGGGATGACATGCAGCAAAGGGCCACAGGCTGGACTCAAACCCCGGGCCGCTGCGGCAACAGCCTTGTATATGGGGCGCCTGCTCTACCACTAAGCCACATGCAACATCTGTCAAAGACCAATTGCATGAGTGGCATGTGGAAGTTTCCAACCCTGCCATAATTTGACGGCAAGCAACAGATTTTCATCCACTACAGAGACCCTTTAATGAAAAGTTAACTCAAAGTGACTCTAAAACACTTAACAGCCTAGAATGAACTGCAGAGTAGTTCCTGCTGGCATTTACTGATCAGTTTTTTTAACACTAGAATTAAAGAATTTAGGAAATGTGGATGAGGCACCAACTAGGTTGAATTCAGCCAAGAATTAAAGGCTTCATCAAAGCAAACCATCTTAAAACCTTTGTCTTTCACCTCCCACACAAACAAAAAGGCAGTGATCATATAAAAAGTTTGATTTATTAAAAACATCAGTTAAAAACACCTTGAAATTAAAGTTGACTATAAAACAATACTTGAGTTCAGTCCAGTTTCTTGGAGCAAGAGAAGCATGCAGTCATTTTAAACATAGGCTCCTCCACTTGCTGTTGAGCGTGGGGCAGAATATTTCACAGAGTACCTGCTATCCTTATTCTGTGGACACTGGCAACAGAGAAGTGCCCCTCCAATTAACAGGAGACCTGCTGATCCCCAACCGATGAACATACATGCTCCGAGCTCTCTCCTCTGTGGGTCACTCAAAATGGGGTTGTAGAAGTTCCTGATGACTGCATTGGCAGACCAACACACGGGGATCAGGCACAGGATACCACCAACGATGAAGAACACCCCCGCAGCAATGGCTACCTTGCTCTTGGCCCCCTCGTCTTCAATGCAGTTGGTGCATTTCCCCCCTGCGACAGCAAGAAGGATTCCCATGAGGACGACCAGGATGGAGATCACAACCAGGGCCCGGGCCGCTTGCAGGTCACGGGGCAAGGCCAGCATGGAGTCATAGACCTTGCACTGCATCTGTCCGGTGCTCTGCTTCACACAGTTCATCCACAGGCCCTCCCAAAAGGTCTGCGCTGTCACAATGTTGTTTCCGATGAATGCAGACACCTTCCACATGGGCAGGGCGCAGATGATGATGTCTCCCAGGAAGCCGATGGTGGCCAGAAAGATGCCCAAAATCTCAAGACCTGCAGATGCCATGTTTGTCTCACATTGAGCAGCAGCAGCAATGAACAGCAGAGATTGGAGTTCCCACCTGCAGCCTTTTTATTCATGTGGTAGGGCTGTTGTCTCTCCTGATTGGTTGTACAAAATTGTCCATATTGAAAACACATGTGATCATTAAGTTGGTCCCATATTGTCAGCAACACACTGGTGGAAGTTGAGATTGCAGCTTTACACATATCAAATGTTTTGCTTCAAATGAAAATATAAACTGCATCAATCATTTCTGAAATATCTCCACCCGTTCACTTTGTTTATTAATCTCGAATAATTTCTTTCTCTTGATTTGTGAAGTATAAGCAAAACATGAAGAAAGGCATGTGCCCTTTTATTTAAAGTGCATGTGATGATTTATTGTTAAACTTTCATCTGACTCATGAGAAGAAATAAGACGTGGTCGGATGTATTTTCTTTCTTTTTTTGCATTATGTAACAAGACTGAAAATATTATCTTGTTTTACATTCTGAATTGTCTCTACAGACCTTAAACATTACATTGTATTGATGGCTGCCTGCATGCCACCTTATTTCATGCTCTTTCACCAGTGCAGCAATCAAGCAGAGTGACTCCACCTGTGCTGATTAACAGTGAGCCTCAGTTGACCTGTTGGGGTTATTTGTTCTTGAGTTTTTGAACATGTGCCAAACATCTGTATCAGAATGAACAACAAAGATGTATCAAAGCAAAGACAGTAAAAATATGAAGGATAGTCCTGGAGATATTCCACAGAGAGTAAATATGAGATGATATTAAAACAGCAGTAATAGTAACAGTAACAATAATTAACTACATCTTATAGCTTATCACACTGGCTCCCAATCAGTAACACAATGTTGATTGGGCCTATAGCCCACTGATTAAAGTACTGCAATATTAATGTATTTGCAATATCATAAACTGGGTGTTCAAGAAAAAAAGTAAAGTTACTGCTAATGTGAACATTTCCTCCTGCTTCACCTTCACATTAAAAGCATTTTGGAGGAGAGACATAGGCTGACTTTTATTGTGAAGTACTCACTGGCCATGCAGTGTGTGTGTCAATGAGTTAGCACTTACTGCTGTCATTCATCAAGAATGCATCTACAAAACAAGACAACAGTCATTTTCGGCATTTGCATAGAGTAACTGAACAAGGAGGAGCAGTGAGCTGTCAGTTGAAGAGCTGCAGGCGACAGGCGGCACACCTCCTATTTAGCGAGGTAACCGTTTCACTGTCCGCAGACTTGTGCCATGTGCAGCATGCTAGAAAAAGGCCAATTACTGTCTGAACTCTGTGACTCTGTGTATTAAAACACATTTACTATTGCCACAGTAACTACAGGTGTTGCAAAATCCACCAGGGCGGAAATCTAGAGTGGCTATGGCTCAGGAGGTAGAGCAGGTTGTCCACTAATTGGAAGATCTGTGGTTCAGTCCCTGGCTTCTCCAGTCTGTATGTTGAAGTATTCTTGAGCAAGACACTGGACCCCAAATTGCTCCCTATGGCTGATATGTCACTGTGTGCGTGTGTTAAAAACTGAGTAGCAGGTGGCACCTTGTGTGGTAGCCTTGATATGAATGTGTGTGTGAATGTGACTCATGTAAAAGGTGCTTTATGTGATCGGATGACTAGAAAGGTGCTATACAAGTGCAGTCCATTTACAGTTAATATATATATATATCTATACATATATATTAAGAGCCTTAAAGTAGAGCTTTTCTCATACATTAAAAAAAAGTGCAGGGGAGGATTCCCCAGACCTACCAGCAGAGGTCCAGGAACGTCCTCAAATCCCAGCAATCCTACTGTGTATCTGACCTGTGTGGGGCTGCTGCGACTGGATTTGCCTCTGGGCAAAGATGAGTGAGGACAGCAAATGTCAAAAGGTTGAAAACAGGCAATTAATTTATTATACACACTGATAAATAATATTAATGTTTGTTTATTGACTGTCCCCTGGTCTCTTGTCATTTTGCAAAAGTGGCCCCTGGGCAAATCAAGTATCCTTGCTGTAGACACTTTGCCTGATTTAGCTGTTGTGATTTTTTTGCTCATCGATAGTTTCCACAAACTGTCAAGTGCAACACGTGGTGCTAGAGCTGACTCAGTGTCTTGTACATTCAGCCTGTACTAGCAGGTGGTTTATTGGTTACTGTGACAACCTCAAGATGAGCACTGCATCACTTTATACTCCCTTTTTTGTATTTATTTTCCTCCTAAACACAGATATGTGGATATGAAACACACATACACTCCGATGAAAATGAGATTTTGTGATCTCAGTGGCACTTAAATAGTTAAACAAGGTTTAATAATATTAAAATATATATATATTTTTAACCGAATTAACATTTCTACTTTTCATACAGGCAGAGCTTTTCAGTCTCTCAACATACTGAGGCCCCTGCTTGGATCCACATCCTATTAATAACCCATTATTGTTTGACATTACTGGTTTGCAAAAGACTTGATATTAATATTTTAAACAAAGTCCATATTGTACAGTATTTTTTCACTCTATTAAGTTAGTTTTTCATGTTTCAGTTTTTACAACATCAGACATTTACTGTAGCAAGCTTTTGAGCGAGCCACACTGTTTAAGCTTGGTTTCTCTCTCAGAGCTCTGCTGGGGCACCACAGGGCCTCTTTGTAGAAGAGAAACACCTCTGAACCCAAAGGCAACATGATGGATGTTTACATCTGAGCAATGAAGCCAAAGCTCACCCAGAGGAGGGGGCTGCTCCGAGGCATCTGTGGATCGTATAAAACTTTGCCTCAGTGGGAGAGCTTTCAGTTGGCAGCCCAGTTTAGAACTGAGACAGCAAGAAAGACAAGGAGCACCACCGAACAGCAATGGCATCTTTAGGGCTGCAGATTCTGGGCGTCGGGCTGGCGGTGCTGGGATGGATTGGAAACATACTGATCTGTATGCTGCCTCTGTGGAAGGTGTCTGCTTTCATTGGGAACAACATCGTGGTGGCTCAGACTATCTGGGAAGGACTGTGGATGACCTGTGTGGTGCAGAGCACTGGCCAGATGCAGTGCAAGGTCTACGACTCCCTGCTGGCCCTGCCTCCGGACCTCCAGGCGGCTCGGGCTATGGTGGTCATCGCCATCCTGTTCTCTCTGTTCGGCCTGCTGCTGTCTGTGGTTGGAGGGAAATGCACCACCTGTGTTGGGGACAAGGTAGCAAAAGCCAGAGTGGCCATGTCCGCAGGTGTTTTCTTCATCCTGAGTGGAGCTCTGTGTCTGGTGACTGTGTCTCTGCCTGCTAATACTATCATAAAGGACTTCTACAACCCCATGGTCCCAGACGCCCAGAGGAGGGAGCTGGGTGCGTGTTTGTACATGGGCTGGGGAGCATCAGGACTACTGCTGATCGGTGGTACTCTCCTCTGCTGTCAGTGCCCGACAGGAGGAGACCGGTATAATGGAGCAAAGTACTCTGCGCCTAAATCCACAACGCCCGGGAAGGAATTTGTCTGAGTAGCTGCATTACATGAGAAGCAGCACCCTTTGAAAAGCACCTGACTTTACATACAGCACAAACCTGTTGCTTATCAATTTCTGATTTGCATTGTGACTAACTTTTGACTAACACATTGTGGCCTTTTGTTTCTGTGACATGCAAGAGACCCTATAAGACATGTGCCATGTTACAATAACGCAACATGAAGTTAAGATTGAAACTTAATTTGTTTGTTTTGTTTTCTGTTATAATTTCGATATTAATTCACTCTCAGACTCTTCTGATGTTTTCATTCATCTTCTTTTGTGCAACATAAGCACTTCAGAAAAAGTCATGTATTCATCGTGTGATTTGTTTTCATTCAGACAATAAACTGAATTTTTGTCAGTGATGTTTTTTTGATATGCCTGATCTGGTGGAACATAAAGTACATTTACTTGAGTATTGTTTTTACATAATCAATTTACGATACTTACCTTAAGAGCTATTATTCTATGCCACATTTCAAGGGGAAATATTGCACTTTTCACCCATTACTTATTTAACTGCTATAGCTTTTTTTTTTTTGTTAAATATTAAGATTTTACACACAAAATTATGTTAAACTTAGATGGCGTGATACATTGTTAGAGATTAAACTATCTCACAGAATCTAAGGATAGAGGGTGTTGTATGCCGTACGGATTTTAAAGCCCCTTGTGGTTTGTGATATTGGGCTATATGAATGAAATTGACTTGACTATATAAAATAGTTTAATTTAGGTCCACCTTGACCAACTTAAACATTAAAATGTTGCTCCCACATTCACATTACAACCCAATATACAACACATGAAGCACACAATCTTTTAATGATTCAGCCACTTTAATAAAGGCTTTTTGGTATTTTCCTTTCCTGTGTATGCTTTTGGCAGTGGTTGTTCTGCAGAATGAGTATCTTTACATTTGATATTTTAATACACTTTGTTGATAATACTTCTGTACTTTTACCGTGAAATAATTATAATTTTAATACAGGACTTTTACTTGTAATTTACTTTTTTGCGGTACTGCTGCTGTTACCAAAGTGAAAGATCGGAACACTTCTTTGGCCTGCTCTCATCCGAGTGGCCAAAATGAAAACAGACCTGAAGTGAAATATTACAGGGACGTATTGTTTTTTCTTGTCAGACTGGTTTAAACTGAAAACCATTAAAGAGGTTCAGGATAGATCAAGCTGACAAGACTTGGCAGATGTGCTCTCACTGGGCAAAGTGTAAATATCCATTCTTTGGAGATATAAAACAGTTCCTTAGCAACATGAATCGGAGCATACACAGCGCACTGTTGTCTCTGGCAGTGACGTCCATTTTACTCAGGACAGAAACCCTAAATTACCATCTTAATACAAGGGCGGAGGATTACACCATGGCAAACATCTCAGGCAGATACAGTAAATTCCCAGGAGTCTACTCCCCCAGATTCCTGAATTCCTTATCACGCTTATTGAGAAGTTCAGTTTCAGTTTTATTACAGTGTTGTTTGCAGGTGCAGAGTGAACAGCAGAGAGGAATGTATGAACAAAGAAGCTTTATTTCTGACGGTTTAAAGATAGTGACTAAAATGCGTGACTAAAAAACACTTTACAACCGGATTCAAGCACATTGTCTAATATCAAAATCTGAATTCATCCAAATTGTTTGGCTTTCACAACTTCTCTAGGCAGCAGTCTAGACAATAACTTATAAATCAGAGAAATTTAATAAAGGATGTACAGTATGTATTCAGGTATAGAGCATCACTCTCTTTATGAAGAAAACAATTCTTGATAGTGGGCATGTTGTCCCGAAAAATAATATTGTTTCAGAGAAATGTTACAGGTTTTCAGCCTTCAGATTCACACTAGGGAAAATATTTATTTGTAACAAAAGAAGGAGAAAAACATTTCTTTGTGAAAAATGATAATTGACAGCATATGTCAACCTTTTGTGGGTACACATTTTATCTGGAAAAAAACAAAACAACTACCAGACAACAACTTTACTGGATTTTGTACCTTTAATGCTCCAAATTGTTGATAGAGTTTGTGAAATATTTCAAAGACTGAGAAGTTTCTTCTTCTTTAATACACCGCTTTCTCGCTCATGTCAGCCTTAGCATCAACATTTTTGAGAAACAGATCCTTCTGTGAAACTTTTCGTGGGAGCCTTTACAAATTTTAATAAAAATCATCGAGACATTTTATTCTGCAGTTCTAGCCCAAAAAAACTCACACATAGTCCACGTTTGAAGATGCGGTTCTTACAGGGGCAAACTTGGCAGGCATGTAGGGTCTTGTGTCATCTTTTGGGGGGCAGTTGTTGCAGAGCAGGCCTCCTCCCAGCAGCAGCAGCCCAGCAGAGCCCCATCCGATATAGAGTGCGGCCCCCAGCTCCCTCCTCTGAGCCGCGACCACCAGGGGGTTATAAAAGTCCCTGATCACCGCGTGAGCTGACCACGACACTGGGATCATGATCAGCAAGGCGGCTATTATGAAGATCACTCCGGACACGATGCAGGCTTTGGCTTTGGCCACTTCGTCCTCCATGCAGTTGGTGCACTTTCCTCCTACTACAGCCATGAGGATACCGAACACCCCGACGATCACAGAGACGACCACCATGGCCCTGGCAGCCTGCAGGTCTTGAGGCAAAGCCAGCATGGAGTCGTACACTTTACACTGCATCTGGCCTGTGCTCTGGACCACGCAGTTCATCCACAAGCCTTCCCAGATCACCTGGGCCGTGACGATGTTCGCCCCAACGAAAGCGGTGACTCTCCACATGGGCATAGCGCAGGTGATGATGGTGCCCAGCCAGCCGATGAAGGCGAGCAGCACACCCATGATCTGGAGGCCCTGAGAAGCCATGATAGCGCCACTGCAGCCAGGACTCAACCTCTACACTGGAATAAGTCGCTCTTACAGAAATGCTCACGTCTTGAAGGTTTTAAGATTGTGAATGCATAAAAACCCAACAGGGGTTATAGCTGCTCTCATATACTCCTCCACTCTCACACCTGCTTGAGGAAGTGTTTGCTGTGCTCTGATGCTGCGAGGTCGCACTGTGAGAAGATAACTGATTCCCATTGTGGTTCAAACTTTCAGGGTGGAGTTTCTGTGCTCCCAGACAAAAGGGGAAAACTGAGATCTGATATCCACAAACCTTGTTCTCTCTCTGTTCATTGTTCCCACACATACAAGCTCTGTTACCTCAAGCAAGACTTTGCGACTGGGAACAATGGCTCCAGATCCCACCTGTGCTCGCACACAAACACATACCAACCCATTCACACAGATCAAGCCTTGAGCAAACACAAACTCTAGACTTCAGAGTTGGGGTCAGCATATTCAACTAAAAACAGATCAGGAAGTGGATGTTTCTAAAACAGGAAAAAGTTGACAAACTTCATAAAAACTAATCTTCATTGGTATTGCAATTAAAATCAGTCACTCAATCTCAGACACACTGTTGTATTAAGGTTTGCATATTTAATTAAGGGACTTGCATCAGATCGGTCAAAATAGATTCCTCGAGGCAGGAAATGTTGTTAACTTTACAAGATCGAAGCAAAGGGATGTGGATATTTCCTGACATAATATGTGCTCTCTTAACAAATGAAAAATTGGTTCTGTGAGTCTATATGAAGCACAAACACCTTTGCCCGTAGGCTCACAGTTTAAACAAAGACCTGTTTCCAACCGCCTTGCCTCTTTTTTTTTTCTGCCACACCTAAACCTGATCTGCAAGAATGTCAGACAATAGATACTTCTCAAACCGTCTGAGGGTGTTTTGTTTGGAAAAAGGGTCCTTGTTTTGATGTAATGCAGGGGTGAAGAGACAATTCTGTGTCACTAAATGTGTCAAAAAGTATATAGAAAACAAAGAATACAATAAAAGTTGCAATTAGAATTTGATGATATGCTGATTTGCTTTGTTTCAAGACCACTGGATGAAACATGTTTAACAGCTGTTGTGTGAATGCGTGTGAAAATAAAAGGCAAGCACAAGTGATCTCTCATTTGTAAACAAAATATTTATTTACAATTTAACTGACACATGATGAATCTCATAGACATGGTTTACAAAAATAACCCACATACAGCATTTCAACTTAGGTTATAGAATATTCATACCACTCAGAAAAGACTTACAAATGACTAATATTCATATCATAAATCATACATACACAAATGACTGTGTTAACATATAAAATTTAATTTCCTCTTTGGGTGTGGTTCCCTTCTTGCTGTTGATTTCATCCAAACACTCTCATGAGGAGTAAAACTCAGGAATACTTTTTGCTCAAGTAACATCCTGAAATATCAACACTCCCAACCCAGCAGCACCAGTGCATCTGTCCCAGTAAACATTGCTTTGTGGAAGATATTTACTGACTGCTAGATCTGTTTCAGACATAGTCTTTCCCAGACGCTGGTGCTGAGGCCTCAGATCGGGCTGCTTTGTACCTTGCAGTGTAGGAGTCTTCATCCTTAGGGGGACAGTGGCAACAGAGCATTCCCCCTCCGATCAGCATCAAGGCAGCCGCCCCCCACCCGATGTAGAGCGCAGCACCCAGCTCTCTCTTCTGGGCGCTGACCATCAGTGGGTTGTAGAAGTTTTGGATGATGGTGTGGGCCGTCCAGCAGACAGGGATGGCTAAGAGGATCCCAGCAATGATGAACATAACTCCAGCTGCAATGCCCACCTTGGACTTGGTCACCTGATCCTCCACACAGTTGGTGCATTGCCCCCCGGCTACGGAGAGCAGGATAGCCATGATGCCCACCACGATGGCGACGATGGTCAGGGCCCGGGCGGCCTGGAGGTCAGGGCTGAGGGCCAGCATGGAGTCATAGACTTTACACTGCATCTGGCCCGTGCTCTGGTGCACGCAGCTCATCCAAATACCTTCCCATGACGTCTGCGAGGTCACGATGTTGCTGCCGATGAAGGCAGTGACCTTCCACATGGGAATGGCGCACACGATGATGGCACCAATCCAGCCCAGGATTCCCAGGGCTGCTCCCAGGATTTGTAGCCCAGCGGACACCATGGTTGACGGCTGATTTGTTCTTTGAGTTGTTCTTGACTTGAAAGCCTCTCTGTAGACTGTAATTCCTCTCTGGCAGTGACGTAAGCCTGTGAGTTGTTTGTTTCGTTCTGTGATGGAGGCAAGTTCTTTGTCAGTCAGGTGAGTTTGCTGAATGGGAGAGGATTCAGAGGAACAGGTACATATGATCTCCTCCCTCTGAGAGAGGAGGGGCCATGGAGGAAAAACAGCTAACCATCATCAGTCCCTGCTCTTCAGCTCCACTCCCCCAAACTCCACAAACCCATAACCTGTTTACCCTCCCCCACCCATTCTGTCTCATTAAGTCTAACAAAAGAAAGCAGGTGAAACTGCTTTACATGTAGCACCACATGCATGATAAAACACACAATTTAACACAATATAGGCATCTTATCAGAGAAAAATTATAGTAACATAACATTTATTTACTTCATCTTCCCTCTGATAATTACCCCTCCCCCATTTTCAGTTTCACCTCATGCAGCAGGAGGGTGGAGTAACATCCTGAGTGAAAGATGACTCAGTCTGTTTTGAATGACGATACCTCTGACGAAAATTTCCGACGGACCAAATTTGGTCTTGTGCTCAGTTATTTTGTTGTATTACACCTTCGCAAAGTATGGCTGACATGCTGCTGGAGTCCAAAAAAATATCTAGAATGTCGTTACTCAACTGTGTCCGTTTTATTGCGTGAAAGATGATTAAAGGTCTAGTGTGGAGGATTTGGTGGCATATTGCGGTGAGGTTGCAGATCTGAAACTTATTCCATGTGCTAATTATGTAGGAGAACTATGGTGCTCAACATTAAAACGCAAATGGCCATAACTAGGCCAGTGTTTGGTTTGTCCGTATTAGGCGACTGTAGAAAAACATGGCAGACTCTGTGGAAAGGGATCCACTCCGTATGAAGATTTAAACGGCTCAATCTAAGTCTAATCCATTAGACTATCTAATCCATTCAAACACAACTAATATGAAAATTAAAACGTTAATACTGAACGTATCAGTGTTCACTGACAATGTATTTCCACCAAAATAGCCAATCTCACAATACAGTATCCACTCCTACAGACAACAGCATTCATTTTTTGTTCCATTATTTTCATTAACACTTAACAAAAATCACGATCTTTCCCAATCACAGCCAAAGTGCATTTGTTGCCTAAATCTAAAACAGGAATCTGTTTGCTAACCTGAAGTGTCAAAGTCCTCCAATTTTTACATTGCTACAACAATGTGATTAAGAAAGCAGGTCAGTAACATAAACAAGTAATTTCTAGGAGACAGGGTTGGACTGGAAGGAAGACTTTAAATTAAAGTAATCATCATTTGTCCGTCTGTGTTGAAACTGTCTATATTTGGGGTCAACCTTTGCTTGGGTTTTGGAGGGAGACATTTTGGTGTCTGTTACAGTTATTTTAGAGTGCTGTTCATCACAGCTTTAGTGTTTATGTTGACAAGTTGCACGGTCTGTTAAATGTGACATAAAGAGCCAATGTTTATGCTCTGGTTTCGCAGCCTCGCTGGAAAATTTTATTATTACTAAGACTGGGGAGGAAATCCTTGTGGGTAGTTTGAGATCCCCTCTATAGTCATAATTCAAAAAAGTTTAGTGGATAGCCCCTTGAGATAAACAATCTCGTTTTCAAGGGGTTCCAAAACAAAACATGTAAAACACTTCATTACAATGGACACAATCACAGCATAAAACATAGGCTACATCTAAAGCTCTCATTTACCAGCCGACCCCCACATCATTCCCATAAGCCTGCAATACCCTCACATACGTAATAAAAGGGACGTATATGCCACAAAACACCTGGAACATCAATATACCACTACTACTACCAATTCGCTCTTTGTGTTCTGTCGGTCATTATTTTGATCCACACATACACAAACTCACTTTCAGATTTGCTCAAAATTGCAATCATGGCAAAGAAAACAGTTTGAAGTTTTGTGAGGCCGTAAACTTCCAGAGGAAGAGGTTGGCACTGTGTGGAACTGAAACTGTGTGTAAAACTGAGAACACTTTCAACTTGTTGCTTCGGCTAACAACATATTATCAATTCTTGGTGACTCTCTTTGTATCATTTAGCAACAATTTTCTTTTCTCTAACATGGTAGGTAGAGGTGTGTGTGTAAAAAGCAGAATCCTTTATGTGCTTCACTGTAGCTGTATTCAGTTTTATAGCAGGCCTTCTGCATTCCTCAGTGCTGTTGTTGACCAGTGTGTACACAGACAGTGAAAAAACCTGACGTACACTTTGTCACATACTTGCAATTAAATCACTTTAATAAGGAAACGCACAACGTGTGAGGCATGTGACCCCTGATATAACGCAGGTCACCAGCGTCATTTCATGACACTCGCTGATGTTAGATAAATAGGCCTACAGAGTTCATGAGGTAGTGATCTGTGCCTTTTAGGTATTCTGTTACTTTAAGAAATAACATTTCTCAAAACAAATAGAATTGAGGTTAAAACTGAAGAGGCCATGTGAAATACAGGCTGAGGTCGGCTCTGAGAGAAGCTCTGTCATTTCCAGTCTGTGTGTGTTCTGTGAATCAGACTGAAGGCCGATTGTAAGTGTGAACATATAAGGTTTTTTTGTTCAGAGGAGATCACAGAGATGTTTATGTGAAATTTGTGTGGGCAGAGTCAGGAAGGGCAACAAAGAGGGGTCAGTTTAAGAGCAAGTGCTATGATATATGACGTATCTGACAGGACTGGATTTTGCAACTTCTAAATATTGTAGCCTGACATGAAAGAAAAAGTTGAACTCTCGTCAGGTCAGCTCCTCTGTCTGCTGTTCACTCCTCTGTCCAAAGGGAGGCAGCAGCGTCTACTTTCAAGATGTCTCTGTCATTTTACTTTGTTTTTGTGGTGTGTCTGTTTGTAAGAGTACACAGAATACAGGAAAAAAAAGTCCCTTGGAGGTTTAACCTGGACAAAGAGGAAGCAGAGGCAAACTGATAACAACATCTTTTCTGATTGTGTCATGCAGTTTGGTGTGAACTCGTACATTTCATTTTTATAATGCCTATTATGCACCAATAAAGTAGTCCACTATGGTGTTGTTTGATCTACTCTGGTGCTTTCTATGCACAAAGAGAAAGAAGAATGCCTGGGTGGTTGTAACAAAGTGGCATCAAAGAGCCTCTGACTGCAGTTTTTAATGTGTCCATAAATCTCTAAGCAGCCATTAAATCCAAGGCTCCCTACCTCTTTCAAAGGACTTATTACTTAGTAACTGAACATCCGCTTATAGTGGTATTGCCACCGACCAGTGACCTAGTAAAATCCCCATCTTTCTTTGAAAAGGGCAGTTTGAAATGAAAGGCTGTGATTGGTTAAGAGATATTTCAAAGATAAATGCAGATATACAAGTGTGATTTTGATAGAGAAAATATTCATTCGACACAGTAAATTTAATCAATATAGAACTAGTAATTCTTTTGCATTCTTTACAGGGTGTAACATGTTTACGAGGTCCTCTCAAGGCAACAGTTTATAAACTAGCTCTGACTCATCTTGCTAAACAGACTGTTTAACAGCCCAGTATAGTTCATACAATCAAAGACAACGTGCTGCAGTTTCTGTGGTCAACATGTTTTCACTTCCATAATGTCAAATATTTCAGCTTGGTCAGTCGCCCTACGCATCAAACTATGACGCTCCAGGTACCCATCTAGCAACAAATCTAGATGTGTTAGTTTCCACTTTTTACATGCAAAGTGTCTTTTTAAAATAAACATCTTCACACAAAAAAGGAGATTTCAGCAACAAAACTGCTTAGGTTTGGATAAAGTATCATGATTTGGGTTAAAATAACTACAGTTGTAACATAACGTAAAGTTCACAAGTATGTGACAAGTGTTACATGACATACAGCATTCCATGTATGTCACCTTCACTTTTGGTTTCACATGGGATACAAACACAGGGTGAAAGTCCAAATTAAATTCAATTACAGCAGCAGCACTTGATAAATGATCGTTGAATCGATAACAAAGCAGACAGCAACAGCTTGTATCATAAATCAGACGTCTTTAATTCCAGTCTCTTAGTTAGTGGTGATTTTTCTTCTATTTTACTCAAATAATGGACGTAGCCTACGTAACGTTACCTATTGTTTTGTGGACTGTTTTGGCGCCTCGAATTTGGAATTTTTGCCGTTGCCTTCTTGTTTTTTGGTGGGAGGTTTCAGAGCCAGAAGTGACCAGATTTGGATGAAAGGGTGGAGCTTTGGAGCAAGGGATGGATGTGACTCATAGACTGTTGTGACACCTCACAGACAGCCTGTCAGTCAGTGGCCCAACCTTAATTATGCATAACTAAACTGTTACTGGGATAGTTCACGATCATTTATCAAGTGCTGCAGTTGTCCTTGACATATACGGCATGCTGTATGTCACGTAACATTTGTTACATACTTGTGAACTTTAAGTTTCATACATCAGACGTCTTTAATTCCGGTCTCTTAGTTAGCATTGATTTTTCATCCATTTTACCCAAATAATAGATGTAGCCTATGTGATGTCGCCCATTTTGGAGCCTCGAGTTTATAATTTTGGCTGTTGCCATCTTGTTTTTTGGAGCCAGAGGTGACCTAATGTAGATGAGAGGGTGGAGCTTTGGAGCAATGGATGGATGTGACTCACAGACTGCAGTGACACCTCGCAGACAGCCTGTCAGTCAGTGGCCCAACCTTAACTATGCAACTAACTGTTACTGGGTGAGTTGTATAACATGTTTATGTCTGCTGTAAAGTTAGGCTTGTTAACATAGGGCTCTACAGCGCCTGCCTCAAGTGGTCATTCAATGAACTGCAGTTTTAAGCACTTCCATGTTGGCTTCACTGACAGCCCTGGAAGTTGCTGCTTGAGTTTACCACCAGGTGACCCTTTTTTTTTTTTTTTTTTTTAACAGTGAAAGACTTTGCATATATGATAAACAACGCACAACATACTTGCAGTTAAACTCATTCCCTATGCATGTTTTAGACTGATAGTAGGTCAGATCCAAATCACATTTCAAACACTCTCCTGAAGCATGACCTGTACATATTTGAAACACTGAAACATAAGACATAAATTCATAAAAAAAAAAAAAAAAACAACACAATAAAACATCTTTATATGTCAACAAGTACTTTAACTTCAGATTGTTGCAGCTCTTCCAGCAGGACAGTATCAGTAGCTTACTTCCTGAACAGGTATTTTTATAACTGTCTGTCTCCCCTCCTTTATTTAGGTTACTAAGGTATAATCAGTGTGCTGGCAGTTGTTGCTGACCCATGCACGTATTGACTGAATTTCGCTTGGCAGCGTACCAAACAGATAAACCTGTTACTCACACAGTGCGCCCTCTGAAATACCCTCTCCACACACCCACTTGGATATGATGATAGATCATTTGTGTGTTTTCTCTGCAACTGGGGAGGAGGAAGAGATCACACTCTCACGAATGGCACACAGAAAAAAACAACAGGGAAATGGATAATCCCTCTGCTAACTGAAACTCATTTATCGACTCATGTGAGAGATAGAGCCGTCCAGTGAAACTCCACCAGCTGCGTACATTTATGTAGAGTTGTTATAGCATTTTGAACTGTTGAATTACTGAACATGCATGGGGCTAGAACCTGTACAGCTTTTAAAATCAAAAACAGATGATTTAAGTAAGTTAAATATGGACATAATTCAAAGCTGATTCATATATTCATGTAAATAGTATATCTGGATTATCCCTCTGGCTGTTTCATATATATATTCTTTTTTAATTCACTGCAATGATACTTGTGACATTGCTTCTGTTGTAATTTTAAGGATTGACTGATTTGTTTGAGTGCCTTTTTATGTACATTTTAAAATCCTAAAGCTCTATTAATTAGTGTTTTCTTTAATATCAATCAGTCAATTCATCACTTTATTTGTTACATGAGTTCATTAGATATGATTTCAATAAAATGTAATAGTTGTCCGTTCTGTCAATTTGTAGTAGTAGTAGTAAATGAATGTTCATGTTTAGGATAAAGCAGCAGTCAGTATCCTTGTGGCTTGAGGGTAGAAGCTCTTCCTGAGTCTCTCAGTGCTGGCCTTGTGTAACTGGTATCTGTTTCCTTAGTATCGAAGGGGGTTCTGAGAATTTCCTCATGCATCTCAGATAAAACAGTCTCTTCCTTGTTTTTCTCACCACTGAGTCAGTATGCAACATCCAGTTCAGGCCCTCTGATGAAGCTATCCACCCTCTTCACCCATTGATAGTAAGGGGGGTGTTGTTCCATTGCTGCTTCTCCCCAAAGTCCACTATCACCTCCTTAGTTTTGCTGATGTTTAAGAGTAGGTTGTTGTCCTGACACCAGCAGGTCAGGTCCTCTACTTTTTCCAGGTAGGCCTTTTTGTTGTTATCTGTGATCAGGCCCACTGCAGCTATGAGGTCAGCAAACTTGATGGTGTTGGAGTCTGAAGAGGCTACACAGTCGTGTGTGTGCAGGGAGTATAGCAGGGGACTCGAAACACAGCCCTGGGGTCCTCCTGTGTTAAGGATGAGGGTGGAAGAGGTGTGTCCGCCCACTCTGACCACTTGGGTTCTGCCTTTCAGGAAGCAAGGATCCTCATGCACAGTGAGTTGTTTAATCCCAGCTTCTTGAGCTCTGTGACCAGCCTTGAGGGAACAGTGGTGTTAAACTCTGAACTGTAGTCAATGAACAGCAATCTCACATAGCTCCCTTTCTTTTCCAGATGAGATAGGCTGTTGTGGAGGATGATGTGAAAGGTATCACTTGCAACTCTGAAGATCTAGTCAGCTCTTTTAGCTGATTGTTTTGGTTTTACAGGCAGTAAATGCTCTTTCTTAAGTTCGACTCCTTTTATCAATTGCCAGCAGCAGCTATTTCAAGTAATAAAGCTTTAATAAACCTACTGCACACTACCTGCTCAGCCCCAAACAGCAGTGAGACACAGTTAGCTGCTACCGGGTGAATATAATGGAGCATTTAGCAGCTAAAGATTAAGATATTTAAAGAGGTTGAAACTCCAGCAACACCTGTAGTATATAGAACATCTTTATTGCAAGACCAATGCATTTCGGCTTATGGCCTTTATCAGGGTCCTGATAAGCCGAAACACGTTGGTCTTGCAATAAAGTTGCTCTATATACTTAAAGTGCTGCTGGAGTTTCAACTTCTCTAAACTTCTTTCCCTTCAAGTAGGTGAAGTTGTGCCAGAAACCCCGACCCTGTTTCAAAGAGCCAGATATTTCCTTTAGGAGATGGTGGAGAACAAAACAGAGCTAAAAGAAGAGTGACTTTTAGACCTGCATTTGTCTTGGAGTCCAAATGAATGCTACTTTTGCTGTGTGTATAAAAAAAAATGGAGTGTCTGGAGTGTCACACTGCAGCTACGCAGCTATGTACCCATCCTTACGACGCATTATTATGGATCCTGCTGTGTACTGTGATTGTCAACTTTGTCATGTCGACTTGTCAAGGTCAGAAGCGGTTAGGACCAGGGCAAAGACGTCATGGTTAGGGCTAGAACTAGCCAGTGTTGAGTATTCTCTGAGATTTAAGTGGTAAATTTGCCAGAAAAAACTCACACGTGTACAGCCAGAAAGTCAGGTGATGCAAGATAAAGAGCGACACAGTTCACAGAGGGAGCCAGATGTGGTGGGTGAGTGAGTTAAATAAGGGACTATCATGCAGAAGACAAGGTCCTGTATGAGTCAATATTGCCTTCTTTTTTGACTTAGATAGTTTATTATTTTCAGTTTTTAGATGTATAAAGCTGCTGAATGCACATTGTGTACATAAATCTTAGCAGCATAGCTGAATAGACACGTTCTTGTTAACATCATATTTCAATGTTGCTAGGGCACCCAGGAATATACACCTGGGCGTAAATAGCCACATTGGCTATTCCACCCCAGTTGCCAAAAGCATTGTTGGCTACGGACAGCTTGGTGCAATTAGAATCTGTCATAAAAAATTTAAAAAAACGTTACTTCAACAATTGTGTCTATGACTCTATCACTTTTGCACAAGACACATCTTGCTGGAGTACACACTGTAGTAGTGCTGTTGAGCAGCATCAAAGATTTCTTGTTTAAGCATGCAAACAAAGAACTTGATTGTACTGACGGTCAGATATGATTTGAATTGTTGGCAGATTGTTCGTTTCCTTCCTAAACACCAAGATAATCTCAATAAATTGCCTTTTATTAGGCTTTATCTTATCGTGGTTACTATAGCAGACATGTTTGACTAATATTGAAGTGTGATAATGTGTACACGTATACTGTACAAGATAAAAGTGTGTCAGAGTGTGGTATTGATAATGAACAGCAAATGTACCTCGCTCAGTCTGCCTCGTAGAAAAATATTGCGCTCAGTCTGCTCCACGGGATAATAGTCCAACATGCCAACCAACCAAAACACTTTTCCTTTTCTGCATTTCTTATATATTTTTTTATTTTAAAAGATTTGCTGTTTGTTTGTTTTAAGCTTTTTGTTCTTGTGGATACTGGCTGCTCAAAGATAACCTCATGTCTTGTGACTTTTCCAATAATTAATCAACTGCCTGTTGTTGTGTATCCAAAGCCTTATTCCTCTGTGCTGTATAAATCCAAAGTCTGTTTCTACATAATAATAACTATTGCACTTGGTGACTTATTCTATCATTACAAGGAACAGGGGCATTGTAGCTTTTTGGGGTCAATCCCACATACTCTGCCATGCTGCTAGAATACTTACTAATACACTAAATGTGTATTAATCCACCACTGAAAATAGTCCCCAACAAATGCACTTTGTACACAGATTTGAGTAATGTTTGCTAGAGGCTACAGTGCCCAGCTGTTTGAAGAAATTATTTCGTCTTTTTTTAAATAATCTATAAGTGACCTTTTCTAAATATTTACATCTTCAGTATGTACAAATGGGCTTCCTGTGTTTCACAAACAGAAAAGAGAGGTTAAAAGGTACTGAAAGCTCAGCTAACGCTTTGTTGGTTCTGGTCTTTTCATTGGACTCATGTTTCAGTTTTTTAAGTGTTTATCACACTGTTATTGCTTCAAAGTTCATGTATACTTTAGTTTGTATCATAAATGCTCCCAAACATGAAAAGATAATTTGCTTCATTTGAAAACAGCAGGTTCACAGAAGCCGTAGTCCCATATCTATAAAATATATTCATAGCATTTCTAGTTTGACATTAACTCAAATTTTACTGTATGATTACCCATAGACTGTGTGACCCAGTAGAGATGGTAGGTGTAATAAAAACTGATATAAAAACCGTCACATCATGTTTTTGTCGAGGCTATATAAACATTATAGCATTAAATCAAAACTGAAAAAAAAATAAATAAATAAAAACAGAACAGAAAACAGACTGAGAAAGCCTGATGAAATATGAGGTGAAGTTCTCTTTTTCTCTTCCTCAGTCTCACTCAAACACAATCCCACTCTATGCAAACATACACACACTCATACATACACACATCTAATACATTGTATATCCGTTACAGTCTCATGTGGTCACCTATCAACCACATAACAAGCTCTTTCTGGCCACTTATTACCTACTGACAGCAGTAAAGCAGACACACCCAGAGCTACCATGGGCAAAAGGTTAAACCATAAAACTACTCTTCATTTGAAAAAGCACACAAACGAGCACCAACACACCCAGGTGGTAAACGAGGCCAATGCCCAGGACTTGCCTGATTGGCTTGGTTTGACGAGTGATGTCACCTCGCAGGAGGGCCTGACCACTTAGTAATAAAACGATACACAGATAAGGGTCATCGACTGCTTAAGAGCAGCAGAACACTGGAAAACAACGTCTGAGCGGACACGTACACACGGCAGAGAGGAGGAAACACACTGACAAGTCGACACTTCTGGAATCAGCAGCAGGTGTGGGAGCTACAGTTTGAGGAGGAGGCGTACTTGGGGGAAAGAGGAGCTGGCAAAGAGGAGGCTTAAGGGCAAAATCCAGAAGGCCATTAGACTTTTGCTGGACAGTAAAAGGGGGAAAGGGAAGGAAAGAGCACAGTGCAAGAGAGAATTCAATAAAAGGGAACCAAGAGGAGTGGAAAGACAAACAAAGGAACTTTTGGGGCGAAGAGTGGACGCCTGCCTGAGTGCACGATGGTGTCTTTGGGACTTGAACTTGTCGGCGTCATTCTGTCAGTGCTCGGCTTGCTGCTGAGTGTGACCAGCTGTGCCTTGCCAATGTGGAGGGTCTCCGCTTTCATTGGCTCCAACATCATCACAGCTCAGGTGTACTGGGAGGGCCTGTGGATGAACTGTGTGTTCCAGAGCACGGGGCAGATGCAGTGTAAGGTCTACGACTCCATGTTGGCTTTACCTCAGGACCTACAGGCCGCCAGGGCGCTCACCGTTGTCTCCATCATCGTGGCGGTGGTGGCTCTCCTCATCTCTACAGTAGGAGCAAAGTGCACCAACTGCATTGAGGAAGAAGGGGTTAAAGCCAAGGTGATGATTGCCTCGGGTGCCTTGTTCATCACAGCAGCTCTGACCCAGCTGGTGCCCGTCTCCTGGTCAGCACACACCATCGTGTATGAGTTCTACAGCCCAATCATCCCCTTGGCTCAGAAGATGGAAATCGGTGCAGCGCTGTATCTGGGCTGGGCTGCTGCAGCTCTTCTGCTGATTGGAGGATCCATCCTCTGTTGCAGTTGCCCACCACAGGATGAGAAACCACTGAGGTACAGCGTGCACCCCCAGAGCCGTGTAGCATACTCCACCACAGCGAGGTCGAACGCCCCAAGCTCCTACAACAGAAGGGACTACGTGTGAGGGAAGAGGACAGGACCGAGGGGGGAGTAGGAGGAGTTGTGAACTCTATTTCCACTTGGATCCTGCTTATTTGTGCATTGTCAAGAAATGTGTACAAAAGTGTAGCTACATAATGATTAAACTGGTTTTTAGTGGAGCCAGTTGTTCACTAGAAAATGGTAAAAGAGCCAAACCACTTTGTGGATATTTACGACCATAAATAAGTGTAAATATGGAGGCTGGGTTTTATATATTTTTGAGGTTTAAAAGCTCTTTACAGATGTTTGATAGTATTGTTTACAGTTACCATTGGTCTAAAGCCAGTCTAACAAGATGTGACCGAATATGGTAAGAGAAGTTTGAAAATTTGGTCTGTGTGGTCAGTTCAACGAGGAGACTTCATCTCATATATATTTATTATTTGTGCTCGTAGCATTTATGTTGTGAATGTTCCTTCTTGTACTGATCAGTGTGTACGTGTATATATATAAAGCAAACAGAGACACTGTTGTGTCTCTAGGGGGGTATTAGCTTTCCTGCTATTATTACAAAATACACACATAGTCACGGACGTTGAACATTGTACAGTCAACCAAAGTGGAGCTCAAAGCAAGGTCAACATGGCGGAGTGGACTGTAAAGACAGGTTATGTAAAATGAACATTTGGTTGGGTGATATGTGTGTGATTTTCTGTCTCTATCACACTTCACATGCAGCGCATTATGAGGCTGTGTTTCTACAAAGGTTGATGCCTTTATATAACATGACTTTTGTTGTTTAAACATTTAATGTACTTGCAATAATGAGAGTTTACTATATGAATGCAAATGTATTGTTTTGAGATCGACTGAAATGATTAAAATAACTTAAATAATAAAGTAATAAAGATTTTCACTGTGAAACATTATGTGGGCCGAATTTATCCTGGTTCAGTTTAAAAATTATTAAGGTCATTGCATGTTTAAATATTAAATATGATGAGGTTTTGCTTCTACATACTGTTGAAATAAAAGTGGTGACTCAAATCAACACAAATTACGATTAACAACAAGATGAAGACAACTTGAGCACATTTTAAAAAGAAAAGAAGTTATTTCATTCGTGTTTGTTTTTACCTTCGTTTTGTTTTTTATCTTTGACAAAACCAGCATTAAAAAAAAAGATGTTGGCAATGTGAGTGATGTCAGAGTTAGGTGTGACAGATATCTTCTTTCAGGCTCTGATGATATGTTGAGGGCAGTCCCTTCTGTTGGTGTCTGACTCAGTATCTGAACCACATACCAACTCTTTCCTCATTTGAATAGTCAAATTATCCCTCTGTCTTCTGGCAGGTGCAGAGCAGCCTATTTGTTTTGCACCAGGAGCATTACTACACATGACCTATTTCTGCTCCTCTGAACAAACCTCTTTAAGTTTTCAAAACTCCTCTGTGAATATAAACGACCACACCAATGAACACCTTGTGGTGGAAGAAGTACTTTTACTTAAGTAAAAACAGCAATACTGTATGTATATACAATATACTCTGTTAGAAGTAAAATAAGAAAAGGTCCTACATTCAAATTTCTTTTAAAAATACAAAAGTATTAGAATTAAAATTAAGCTACCAAAAGCAAAAGTACTCATTATGAAAAAAAATATTTTATTTTATTTTATTTTATTTTATATTATATTATATTATATTATTTTATATTATATTTTATTTTACCTTTATTCAACAAGGAAGAAGACCTGGCAAAGGTAGCAGCCAATCAAACGTAGTTCTTGATGAATGTATTTGCACATCCCTTCAATGTTGCAGCTTGTAAAAATGGGACTATTTGTTAATTTCTTTATATACTGCTGGGTAGCTTGTAAATTGGTGACATCATGATTTAAACACATATAGGCGTGTCTTAGTTTTAGCTTTCATTCTTCCACAGTGATAACAACTTACATGGTTTTATATGGAAAAGATATCTTTACTAATTGACAAGAACAGACACATGTGGCTCTTGTTTTAGCTACGCAAGCAGCTGGTCAACACCGGTCGGTCGGTGTACTGATACAGGTAGCCTAAAGGTTATCGCTGTTATCTTGGTGGTGATGCGTCAACCGGTGTTGTTACATAAACACGATGAAAGGACAAACAGAGCCTCCCTGTTGTTGAGCCTTAGGGTTTGTTTTTATGTGTTGTTGCTGTGAGAAGTATTTTGGGCTCCATACTCATAACGTAAAGGACATTTGCGAGGACAATTTTCTGTCACATGTAAATGTGTGTTTGACTAAAACATTGGATTAGCCTGTTATTCAAACCTATAAGCAAAGAGCAGTTGTAGCCCCTTGAGATTTGGAGATGAGTGACGTTTCTGAAAAGATAAAAGTTGCCCTGTTGTGTACTCCTCTTGATAATGACATGATAATGACAAATTATATTAGTGACACTTGGCTGTATTTTGTAGTAATCCCAACATATTCAGAGGATAGTGTAAATTGGCACTAAATATTTGGAAAATTAATTGGTACACTCTAAATCAGGGGCATAAACACAGATAGTGTGGTTGCACTAGGGCTTGTTGAGTGGGGGGGGGGGGCTGTACAGAGTTGGGAGAAGAGCTCAAAAATCTGTGATCAAAGAAGAACTGAAATTAAATCAAAAGTTGTGCCATTTGCTTTTTATGCCCTCGAAAATTGCAAATTCATCTACTTCATGTTTTTGTTTTTTTTGCTAGATAGTCAGTGGCAATCTATGAATATATGTTTACCCAACATAAACTATATATAAAAAACTATTCAATTAAATTAATAATTTCTTATTTCCTTTGGTATTTTTGTCTTATACAGATATGCAAACACAGTTACTGGGTAATGTGTGTGTTGATGCAACGTAAAGTGTCTATTTGATCATGTAACAAGATGAGACAATAAATATATATATATTAGCATGTTTAGATGCAAAATTTGACACTAGGGCACGTCATATTAGCGTGCACTGGAGCCGGTTGAAATTCATACACATTTTTTAAATGCTTGAAGATCCAATCATCATTAAATCACATGCTATGCAGGAGAGACAATAACAACAAACAGAAAGGTCAAAGTTGTCATGCTGACATTTACGGTGTGCTGACTGATTCACTGTGTCAACTCATGCATCAAGTAACATGCAAGCAAACATTCCACTTTAAAAGCTGTCAATAGCTGCCGATGGTAGCCTTTGAGTGGCACAATGAATTCAGTTTTCTTAGTCTATAGCTGCTAAATGTTAACTAGTAACGATGAAAAAGCAGCAAAACATATTTTATTTTTATAGTTATAGTTGACTAATGTATGTAAACTTGCATCCATAGGAACAGTGGTCACAGTCGAGCAAGAGTGACGACTCTCTCTTGACCCATTAACAGACTGCAGTGTTTCATGCTCCACCTTTTAGCGTCAGATCAGCGTGCTGGGTACCTCAACAGATGGGTGACAAATAAGCGGGATGTGTTGGAATGTTTTTCTGAAGCTTCAACCCATTTTCATCCCTACTGTCTAAAGCCCTATTCGGGCAGGATTAGTTTAATGTGGAGAGGTGGGGTACAGTAATTATTACCAGAGATTTTAGTCCCGTCCGAACGCGCCATGTCTGTAATCATTACGGGTAATGTCAGTAAAAATTACGACGACTTTTACCTTCTGTAAAACGGTCCGGAGAAAATACCTCGGGTTATATTAATCCCGTGTGAACGCGATCCTCTGTAAAATGTATGTAAATATTTCGTCATGTCCTGTTTACAACCATTTTCCCACGTTTACAACTAGTTTTCCGTGTTTTTTCGATGATGGAGGCGCTTGAAGAAGCATTTGGTGTTGTCGGCAGTCGTGATAGTAGACATTCTTCTAATGATCGCATAGCTCTACGTGGGAGACCAATCAAAAAGGTCGAGAAGAAAGCACTTTTCAGAGCCACAAGACTTCTGGTTGTGTTAGGTAGGCCTAATATAAATCCATATTGCTAATTGTTGTGTACACACAATCCTGATCATGGGCAATATTTCATATTTTTGTTAATCATTAATTATTATTATCCTTCAGCTGATGCTTTATTCCCTGCTCCACCAACATGTAGCACGCACATGCCGACAGGGAGGTGACGCCAGGATGCAAACCGAGTTACCACTCCCATCTCTGGTAGAATTATGGAGATTTCTTGTCCCGTGCAAATCGGACATTTATATTACAGACATCCTGTGGTAAACTGACATTAGTCCACATCCCTATGTAAAACTAATCCCGTCCGAATAGTACTTAATACTGCCGCTTTATCAGGGGACATACACATTAAAATATGACGTGCTAGTTAGCCTCCTGTGTCAGTTTTGCACATTGTGGGATGGCAACTTACACTTATTACATGTACTGTGTCTTTTCAAAATACAGTTCTGTTTTTACAGGAAATGTACAGTTTCTGCTGGTTACATGCATACAGTATTTTTCAAAATAAATTACAACATAGGTAAAACATCTCATTTTTATGTTTATTTCCTTATGTTTAGGCAACAAAAGCAGGTGGTTAGGTTGAGAGAAAAACATCATGGTTTGGCTCAAAATAAGTATTGTTGTTTCTAACATCATGCAGCATCATGTGACATAGTCATGTGACATACCTCCCTACCACACATACTAACACATTACTTTGTTATCAAAATAACTCAGTCGGCTTTAGTATTACATTGGAAATGAACAGCAGGAACTTGTTTGACTCGTCCACCTCCACTCCCGCCTGCCTTAGGGACTTTCTCGCTCTTTACACTAAGGTAGCCGCCGGCCAGTGCGTTTTCATACCGCGCAAAAGGTGCCTCTGTGTTTCTGTATCTGACACAGAGATCACTAACAAAGTGGCACTATTTGACAAATTAGTTTGTTGCCTGCTGTGGATTTTGTCCCTCTTACACTGTAAAGTAAATAAACAGCAGGAATAATTACAACATACAAATACTGTTTCAATGCTCATTAGTGTACCTGACTGCTGTTTCCAGGCAGACTTTAAAAATTGTGAAGCTATCCTTTAATTCCAGTTGCTGGCTGCATCATCTAAAGAGTCCCTGAACGTGCAAAAATGTGCAGTTTGTCTACAGGCAAGCTTGCAATTGAACATCAATGCAGAATAACAATAACACATTAATAAAGAATTAATATTTACTTTGGTTTACATGGAGCTTTGTACAAGAATATTCCTATTTTCCCTACAACTAGTACAGAATTACATAGATCATTGTAGGAAAATTTGAGGCAATAGTTAAAAAAATATGCATCTGTTTTATGAAGAAGGTTGTTTCACCTACATTTAACCTATTTACAGTAACTTATAAGGTGTCTCTGAAAGTGTAACTGTACTTTTCTCATTCCTTTTCCTTTTTTTGGAACAAAAAAAAAATACAAATCCTAATTTTCTGTAAAAATTAAAATTTTCTGGATTGTTTGACCAGTCTTCAACAAGGGTTAAAATACTGCTGCAAGCAACAGTATACATTTCTAATTTTAAACTCAACCACATGTGTCTCCAGGAAATGTTTGGTCAGTGTAAAGAGTCCAACCGATACTGAGAAGATCACGCTGTCTGTATGCTAAAGGTGTCTGAGAACCAGCCTATTATGTTTTCTCTCTGCTCATATTTGCTCTGGGTGCAGTTATTCCGGTTTCCAGACGAGCTTTTGGGATTGTTTTCCCAACACCGAATCCTAACTGTTTAAGAAACCCACACAACTGGAACCAGGAAGCAACACAAGATCAATAGTATCAGAGCCTACTTGTAGCCTGAGTGTGTGTTTGCACCATTGTGTGTGTGTTTATGTTTCCATGCTTACACACAACAAGGTGCCCAAGTAGCCAGAGGCTGGAGCTACCTCTCAGTTCCCCACTGTGGTTAACTACTGCAAAGATGTAAGTCAGTATTTATGTTAAAGGAACTATAGTTGCTGATTTTAAGCCATTTTATCCAGAACTTCTCTTCCTTTTTCTCAAGAGAGCAGCCATCGCACCAGCAACCAACCCCCACCACCTACAGCCACACCCTCTGAACATCACATCCTCCCTCACCCACCCTGCCTCCAGTTCCCCTCCTCCACTAACTGTGAACAGGTGGTGCTTTTTTTTTAGGTGAAGACAGCCTCCTGTTGACATCATCACCAGGGGACTCCTCCTTACTCCCCTGAGGTATAAAGGATCAGATGTTTCCGTGGCAGCATCTCATAGCGACATCACACCCTCTTCCAGGTGCTCACACTTTTCAAGGACGGCTGAACAGCAGAGGCAGGTGTTCATTGTGATCTGATAGTTTTGCTGGAAAATCCGTGGACTCACCATTTAAGTTTTGTTCGGTCATCAGACAAAGAGTCAACATGTCGATGGGTATGGAGATCGTGGGCATTGCCCTTGGAGTCATTGGTTTTATCATTGCAATAGTGACATGCGCCCTGCCAATGTGGAGGGTGTCGGCTTTCGTTGGAGCCAACATCATCACAGCTCAGACCATCTGGGAGGGTTTATGGATGAACTGTGTCACCCAGAGCACGGGCCAGATGCAATGCAAGGTCTACGACTCGCTGCTGGCTTTGCCTCAGGAGCTACAGGCCTCCAGAGCCATGATGATCATCGCCATCATACTCGGAGTGCTGGGGGTTATGATCTCCATTGTCGGCGCCAAGTGCACCAACTGCATCGATGAGGAGGCAGCCAAAGCCAAAGTGATGATCATCGCTGGAATCTTCTTCCTCCTCGGCGGCCTTTTGGTTCTCATTCCTGTGTCTTGGACGGCCAGTGTCGTCATCAGGGATTTCTACAACCCCATCCTGACCTCCGCACAGAGGAGGGAGCTGGGAGCGGCTCTCTACATCGGCTGGGCAGGAGCTGCCCTGCTTCTGATTGGTGGGGCGATGCTGTGCAGCAGCTGCCCGCCAAAAGAGAAGCAGTACAAGCCGCCCCGGATGGCCTACTCTGCCCCACGCAGCACCAGTGCAGGTGCAGGATACGACAGGAAAGACTATGTTTGAACAGAAGTCTCCGACAGAGTGATTTGGAATGTAGGATGAAATGAAAATGTTTGTTGCACATTTGTGTTTCTGTGTGTCTGTGTTGTATTTTGCTGTCTGAAACCACAGGGTGAATCCCACAAAAAGACTCCGAGATGAAGATGTTCGTACAAATATTGATCTTTCTGCTTTGCTTTTAGCCGGCATGTTCATTTGCATTATCATAATGTCTTTGCTCTGCTATAATCCAGCAGGTGTGTCTTGTTAAAAAAGGCTCCTATTTTCATTATATGAACATTAGAGCCTGTTTTCCTGTAAAACATAACTTTATTGTTTGAAATGCTAAGGACATGTTCTATTTATACCCAAACTATGTCTATGGCATTATGTGAATCTGAAAACACCTGCTTCTTTTGTGTCGCTCTACCATTAGCTGTTGGCGTGCTGGTGTCGTGTTTCACTGAAACTTTCAGAGAAAATACTGTGTGTCACTGACAATGACAAGGAAAAGCCAGCTCTCATTTTACATGGATTTGGTTGTGTGATTGTTCCGTGTGTGTGTGTGTGTGTGTGTGTGTGTGTGTGTGTGTGTGTGTGTGTGTGTGTGTGTGTGTGTGTGTTTTGCATGTAATATTTGCTTAGGAGAGTTTCTGCTGAGACTGAAACTAAAGATGGCTCCATGATACGGCCCCAGGAAACAACTCTATCTTCTTCCTCACAGTTTAACTGTTTGAGGACATATAAAAGACTGTTTCGGTTGCCACCCACACCATATGTGTGAGCTTATTTTATATTTATGTAATAAAGTGTATTTGTAATGTATTCTAACACCATATATTCAACTTTATGTGAGTGTTTTAAATAGATTTATATTGTGTTTTTTAGTTTTTGGATCTTAGATTTGTATCTTATATCTATCATAAGCAACAGCATGTATGGTCCTCTGTATATCAAACAGTCAAAGGACATTTTCAGTGTGTGTGTGTGTGTGTGTGTGTTTGTGAGAGAGAGAGAGAGAGACAGCCTGAGGGAACATGACTACAACTGTTGTAGGATGTTTGTTTCCATATCAGCAGGATGTGTTTTGTGTGTACAAATGAAACATTTTATAAATTTATCTTCACCTCCTTTTAATAAGATTTTGTGTTTGAGATGTAACAAATTTTATTTTTACTGTGTCGTTCAAACATTGTTAAAAGAGATGATTTCTGACATGCAATGCTTTGTTAAATGTTTTACAGCAATGCTTGAATTTATTATGTGCTGAAGATTTCAATAAAAGTCATATAAAGAATGATGTGCTGGATTGTTATTCTTCATTTTTGCACAAGAAAGATGGTTTAACACTTTTGTAGAGCACTATGAGAATAAAGCAGGCACACCACAAAGTGTGGTGCCTCCAAAACAAACAAGGTTCCATCCAAATCAAATAGTTCAAAAAGCTGAAAGTCAGGTTGGGCTTTGGGAGTTGGGTTTCTTTGTTTAGCTAGTGTTACATCTGAGTTAAATTCATCTCCCTGTTTAGGCAGAGCTAAATAACGCTGAGGTGTGGCAGGTACCGTTAGGCTGCCACATACCTGTCAAAGATGTTTGCCTGTTGTATATTAACACTAACAGGCTTTAACACTAAGACAGACTTTGCCAACGATTGTCCCAACACTTTTGACACAAGGTTACAAGATCCAAGAGCATAGATTTCCTTTTTAACACTAAAACATTTAACAAATGCTTTGGAAAATATAATAATGTTTGATGCTCAGATATCGTTGAGCATCAGACTCTTCCTTCCCTTTTCTGCATCCGTTCATGGTGTGAATGGAGGGCAAGTCAAGGCAGCTTTACATATATAGCACATTTCACACACCAGGGCAATTCAAAGTGCTTTACAGAGCAATAAAAAAAAACATAACAAAGGATACAGATTTACAATAAAAGAATAAAAAGAAAAAAGATATGTAAGGTAAATTCAATTCTAAAGTATTTATAATTTAAAAAAAAATCACCATTAAAATAGCAGACGAGGTCAAAAGATCAAAAAAATAATTTAAGATGATTTAAAATGGAGTTTAATAAAGTTGAAGTGCAGTTATCGCTAAAAGTATTTGAATAATAAAAAAAATACAGCGCAGTGCAAGAAATGGATAAATATTTAATTTAATAAAAGGCAGCGACAAACAGACAAGTCTTCAACCTCGATTTAAAAGAAGTGAAAGACGGGACAGACGTGCACTTTCCTGGGAGTTTATTCCAGATATGTGGCGCATGAAAGCTAAATACTGCTCCTTCCTGTTTAGTCTTGACCATGGGAACACAAAGCAGACCTGTCCCCGAAGACCTGAGAGGTCTGGATGGTTCATGGGGTAGCAGAAGGTTAGAAATATGAATAATCAATTAAAGCATAATTTTGTTGCTTCTCTGTTGGTCAAGGTACAACAGGACAACAGATGTGGTTGAACTGACTGATCAGTATCAATATTATCTATGCTTATGCTGAGTCAGGAAATGATGCAGGGTCCCGTGAGGATTTTGCACCACTGAGTCAACATTTTACAGCCTTATCTGTAGAAAGTAGAACCAAAGGTACTTTATCAGCCTTGTAACATCTCTGCTACACTGAACAGTTCTCTGCTCCAGGTTTTATACCTGTAATCTCAAAGGACAATGACCAAGGTGGATCAGTGAGTGGAAATCAACAGAAAAATGTGACACTCACTGTCCTGTCAGTATTCTTGACTTTGAGAGGTGAAGTAGTTCCTTATCCACACAAACAACTGGTAAACATCAGGTTTCAGTTTTCAGTTCCTCAAATAAAGAATTTCTCTCTGGACTCATTAGTGCACGCTGGCACAAAACAATCACTCAAGCAGAAATGCATTATGGAGAAGACAGAGATGGAAATTCCTCTATCCACAGTATAATCTCTGTAGACTAAAGCACAACAAAGTCACAGATCATGGCATGTGTGTTGTGCTAAACAACAAGGTGACTGACAGACAATTTGATCTGACATCAGTTTTAGCCAGTGATAAAATGTTTAAGTCATTTATCCAGCAATAATAGCGAACATTGTTTTGATACATTTTATTTAACCATAAATTAACAAAAGAAACAAAGATCAAATCAATTCTGAAAACAGTCATTAGTTACAACATTTGTTGTTGGGGTGTAAATCATAAGTTTTATCAGGATGCAATATTATACTGATTATTTGGGCAACAATAAGATATTCCTGGGGGTGTAACAGATCACAAAATTCATGGTTTGGTTTGATACGACACAGTGGTGTCACGGCACAGTACATTTTGACCATGTACCAGATGCAACATACTGTTTATATCCATAACTCTCGACATTGCTGTCATAATTCACAGTGAAACCAAAGTGGCTCCAAGCGTCAGACCTGTAGGTTATCAGAGGATCTTCTATTTCTTGTCAGGTAATGGTGTTACGAACCATACTGCAGTGAGCTAGCTTAGCACAGCTGCCTCCAGGCGTGTCTCACTGCAGCAGAGTGTTTCGGTTTGGGGGTGGAAGGGACAGACGGCATGTTGTAACGTCGTGTGGGCTGCCGCGTTTAGTGCAGTTGCACTGAGAACACAAGATTGGACACAATTTAAGCGGTATATTTACTTTTCAAATGTAATGGGATAGTTCAGTGAACTGTTCAGTTTGTGGTGCGTATTGAACCTAACAACTCGTACTGAACGGTTCAATACAAATGCATGTTACATGATGCATGATATTTTCTGATATCACAAAGAATGCCACGATTCAACTTGATTTGATTCGACACAGTATCAGCAAATATTCCCATTGTCTTTATCTTGGCTGCCTACCATCACCATTGCCTGCTTGCTGCTAGGTCGCTAGCACTGTTTAAATGTTTAGAGATCAGCTGCGCTCGAACAAAAATCATGCCACAGACGTGTCATGGGAATTTCAAAATAAAGGCGTGTCTCAAAGATGATGATATGTAACAATGTTTTCACGTTCATCGAATCGATCCAAATCGATCATTACACCCCTACTTATTGTACAGTAGCACATCAGTGCCAACAAACTAGTCCGCTAAATTCAAATATCACATTGCCTGCATGCTTGTGTGCATGCACAATAGAAACATTGCTCCACCGCGCTCCTAGTGGTCAAAAACTACATAGGGTACCTTTAATCAACTTTAGCATATATTAAAATAATTTAATATAAAGGGAGAAGAAGAAATAAACCAATTAAATTAATCATTATTATCACTGCATTGGAGGGTCTTAATGTGAAGTTAATCAGTGAGCATCTGATTTTGTACACTGTGACGTTAACAAAGTGAGAACTGAATTTGCATGACAGGGCAGAAACACAAAAAAGAAAAGGTCAAAACAGTGCTGTGACGAGAGAATAAAGGCCATTGCTCTTTTTGAGTCCACAGATGTTTGAACATTTGAATGTCAACTTCTCTTTCCAGCAGGAACACGTGAAGTTGACAGGTAGCAGATTTCTCAAAAACAAGATGATGACTGAACGGCAAAGTCCAACAAGCACCTGATAGAGGCTCTAGCTCTCTCATTAGCTCAGGTTATCACTGATTTTTTTAACCTCACTGACTGATGGACTGTAAAGTTGTGTAAAGCAGATAAACTATCTGTTGCAAACACTTCCTCAGGCATGTGTCAACAAAACTGTTGTATTTTAGATAATTATCAGTCATTACATAAAGAATACCTCACCTGCAAAATGTATACCAGTTACTCATCGCGTATTACCTTGAATTTGTGAAGAAAACTGTTTTTCTTGTATGCTTCCAGAGTGAATGGGGAATCCAAAAAAGGCAAATATTGTCCATGAATTGAAGTCAATGGGGACCATATTTGACAACAGCAAAACTATATCAAAACATCTGTTTACAAACTCTCACACAACTCGCGCAGAGTAATCCAAGTCTAATTTATTCAGTCGTATGCTCAGTGCTTGTAAAACACATGCATTTTAGCTAAACCATTCCAATATAAAACACTTTCGCCTCAGAGTAGCATGCTGAGTAACGTGCCTGGACTTGGTGTGGATATGAGCACAGGAACACTACTCAGCTGTACATATGCCCGTAAAGTATACCCCCGCAGTGGCTCACTCGGCCTCACGTGTTTCTGTTACGGCACTGGCTGTGCATCAGTCTTTTTGCACTGATACGCTTTAAAAAAATGTTTTAGTGAAAACGCATGATAAATGAGACTTGGATTACACTGCGCGAGTTGTGTGAGAGTTTGCAAACAGATATTTTTGCAAATTATTCAGATTTTTTGATGTAGTTTTGCTGTCATTAAATGCAGCCCCCTTTCACTTCAATTCACGAGAAATTTCTGCCTTTTTTTGTGTTCTCCGTTCACTATGGAGGCATGTGAGAAAACTTAAGTTTTCTTCATGAATTCAGTGTAACACACGGTGTATAACTGTTACTGTCATTCTGCAGGTGAGATGTGATTAGGCAGTGCTACCACACAAAATGCAAGATATAAGATAGGTAAATTAATACGATAAGCAAAAACACAGTACAGTCTACCTATTTATCGATTACGTATCCTCCTGAGACCCTGTGTCCTCATAAAAGGACATCACATTTTGGGTTTACCTGACCTTATACTTCATTCTGCGGAACTTAGACCTGTTGTCCTCGTTCTTATTTGTGCCATCAAGTGGCAGTAAGAGCACAATACACTAATCCATGCAAAAACAAGATGGCAGCCATCTCTGCCAAGTCAGTCTGCCGCTGATCCCGACACAAACGTGGACAAGGTCCAAAACCTGATCACATTTTATGGTTGAAACTTGTTTATTTATGATTAATAATGTTTGTAGTTCAAAATGGCGACAAATTTGGCCAATTCTAGCAAGAGTAACAAGATAAGACGCTGTTAATTAGGAAGTACTAATTTGAAGACTATGGGACTTTATTGTTGTCTTGTTTGAGGACATTGGGACTTAAATATTGTTGATTGATTGCTGATCCAAACAGCCGGGAGAAATTAAAATTGCATATCAAACAAAAGTTGGGTCTCAGGAGGATATTAGGTTACTTTTCTAGACTCTCTATTTTGTGTTTGTAAGAAGACACAGATCACTCTGGTTATTTGGAAGTAGCATGTTGGCTCGTGCTGTTGTCCATCAGAGTCAAAGCTTCAGTAATTCCATAAAAAATAATTTAAGAAACTTTTAAATTAGTTACTTAAAGAACCGCAGTGAACATGAACATGACCAGAGCCTTCACATATTTTATTTTTTTAAACAATATAATAATTTATCTGAGAAAATGAGGCACCACGACAATCACAGCTTTGTTCTCTCCAGCTGTGTCATGCGATTGTTTTGCTGGTGGTATTAATATGTCGACAGCGAGTTTACCTACCCCCTTACTTTTAAGACGTGGCTATTGTGCACTGACATCTGTTTTCTGACTCCTGACAATGTTTTCCCTGAAATCAGAACATTCCTCTCCTCTCCCAGAGTGTCCTGATAATCCTGCAGCTCTTATCAGGGAGCTTTGAGCTGTCTTTTATGAGTTAATGAGTCGTCAAACTATTTATATCTGTAAATACTGATAAATTGGAGCTGTTGTGAAAGACTAAAATAGCGACTAATTGGACGGAAATATTCTGGTATCACCATTTATGTCATAACGTGGATAAACAATAAATACCTCTTTTAATATCAGGACAAATCCTCTCCAAGACAGAGCTTTCCAGGAAAGTGTCTGTCTTAAATTCTTTTTATAATTTATTTTACTTTCAAAAGACAAAATACAAAAAAACACAAAATCAAAAACTGCTCAATATATAAAGAAACAGTGCCACTGACTTTGGCACTTTGTTAAAACAGTAGGACAAATTCATACACTAAGGCAGAGTTGGCTTTTATTATAAATATTTTAATATTTATCACCATTTAATATTATTATTTGGGCCCTTTTGAAACCTGCTGAATATTCTCCATAGTCTACTAAATGAAAACAAAGTGGTCAAAGGTTGATAAAGGTGATATGGACACTTAAACTGTCACAGTGCACATGTGAAAGCAGAAGTTTGAGTGAAGCAGAAGTGAAGATCTTTTGTTTTATTCATCAACAGACGGGACATTCATAGATTTAAAAAACACTTGTGGGTTGGCTCATGTAATGATCCTGTACATTTATTAAAGCAACTTCTGTGATCTTCAGTTTGGTGTAAAAGACTCTGAACATTTGCGGGACGGCAGTCTGCACACAAGTTGTCACACACTGAGGCCTGTCAGTGGAGGCAGCAGAACAAGTTGTCACACACTGAGGCCTGTCAGTGGAGGCAGCAGATTGGGACATCAATAACATTTTGGTTTATGTGACAGTCTGGTGACTTATCTTTGCAGAGGTCTTCAGCTGAAACACAATTTATGATTTCATAGTGCAGCTCAGAGTATACTGGTCATTAAATAAATGTCCCACATACGATCCCTCACTGTTACTTTCCTTGTATGTTTTTCCTCCTTTGTGATAACTCAGATTGGATTGTGGCTTAAAAACCAAATGTGTTATACTGTGGCATCATTGCTAAGAGTGTACTATAGTATGTTTTGTAGATATATTATGTTAGATATTAATCTTTAAGTAAAATATGTCATTTTATTTTATTTTCAGGGTGCTGTTTAAACCTTTGAAACCTGAATGAACCGTTCTGATTTGTTGTTGTTGTTTTGTTTTGTTTGGAAAATATTAGCAAGAAAAAGATAAAAGCTGACAAGAAAATAAAGTGAAAATCAGCTATTAAAAATACATAAAGACAGAAAATTCATAGAAAATGATTCTTAAAAAATGGGGAAAAATGTCCAGAAAACCAAGCTATGCAGTTAGAAGAAGAAAATGAATGACTGAATGAATGTCCAGAAAACTATATTTATGATTAATATGATTTTATATTCAAACTTATGTTATGGAATAAAATAGATATGACTGTATTTTTCCATTTTAGCCCTTTTTCAGGTCATTTTCCCATTTATTGTTTTTTTTTTGTTACTTTTATTGCTAATTTTCAGGTAATTTATTTGTGTAGCCCATTGTTGCTTTTTTATTTCGTTTTCTTGTTAATTTTCTGGTAATTTATTTGTAACTTTTTAGTAAATTTTTACTAATTCTGGGTCATTTCCTGTTGAGTTGCTCACTGCCTTTTTCCAGTGTTTTTGAAAGAAATCAAGCCAAGGTGCTCAGGTTTCAAAGGGTTAACATCTTACCGGGTGAACAAATGAAGAGAAGCCTTCTTTTCTTAATGTTTAGTTAATAAATATTAACTTTGTCCAATATCCTAATACAAAATAAAATGAAATGTGTGGGCATAGTTTAAGCAGATCAGCTATAAGAGCATCACCACCTTAAATAATGACTCTATGAAAATAGTGGTTTAAGTTTTATGTCAACATTTAAGTTCAAAACAGACAATATACAATGTAGGAAGAGCAATGACACGTTTCCCAAAAATCCTTCATGTGCATCCACTTTGAAAAGAGCAGGTTCAGAACAAAGACTTTGTTTGCTGTGGTCTGTGTAGCATGAAGAGGAGCTGACGTTTATTGTCTGGACGCTCGGCTTCATTACACAGTAAAGACCACAGTACTCAAGGCTGCAAGCTCAGCAAAATCTTTTCATTCTGGAGTCAAATGAAAGAGCAAACTTAAGTTTAAAACTGTCACCGACAATCTCTGTCTATCTTGACACAAATTTAGTTCCATATTCAGGCTTTAAGCAGTCTCAGGTTCATCTGACCAATGGTTACTGAATCTCAGATTATTATTTTTGTCTTATTAGGACAGTTTATTTTAACCAATTGGCCTCCCTCTTTCCCTGCATGTATTTTCAATGTAGTTTTAAACGGATACCGGTAGCTATATTGGATTTATCTTACTGTCAATCCTTTAATGGTGTGAATAAACTCTAAATATGCTATTGTGCTGCAATTTTCCAACAGGCTGCCAATACAATATCCCCTAGAATAACTGCATCACTGAAGATGCTGAAAAAAAGTCTCCTAGCACCACAAACTTCTTGCTGGCAGTGTTCAATTTAAGGAAAACTGGAGTTGTGACACAATGTTGAATAGAATAAAAAATGCTCTCTCATCCACGGATTCCCTTTTCTTCACTTGGTTGGGTCTGTATCGTTTCCTCCCCCTCCCGGCCTCTGTCTGAAGCCATCGCTATGGTGACAGCTCCCAGCATGCTTGATCCCAGCAGACACGTCTCCCATAGCAATGAATGTTTGGAGTCCCACCATCGGAGGCCAGGTTCTCCGTTTGTTTATATGTTCCTGTACATGACAGGAGCCACGCACATGAGGACACCACAAAAATAAAAATATTCAACACACTACAAACTTTCTTGTTGTGCAGTGCAAAACACAATGTAGCAGTGGTCCCCAACATAACACATGGTGTTTGACCTTTTCTAAAATGACAGCAGCCTGGTGACGACGCCAGCCAAACATCAAAACAATCACAGATCTGATCCCCACAGTGTGTCCTCTCTGAGACAATGGGTGACCTGATCGTTTATTGCCAGCTGTTCTCACAGTATGAGCAGCTCTGTTTATTCAGTGCAGTAAGGAAATCATTTTGTTGGGTGTGAGAGGGTGTAGCCGTATCCCTGTGGCGCCACCTAGTGACTGCACAAAACAATGCGTATTTATTTAATTCTAGGTGCTGCTTTTCCTTCCTCCTTGTGTCCAAACGCAAAGTGAATACATTTAAGAGAGGAACAGTGGGTTTTATAATGTTGATTTACAGATTTACAACTCTGTGATTTTATGAATCAGTTAATCCATGTTTTAAACAGTTTTAAATGTCCTTCTGAATTGTTTTGCCTGTTTTATGTCCATTATGTCTATTTTCATGTGAAGACTTTGTGCTGCATTTCTTGTATGAAAGGTGTTATATAAATAAAGTTTATTATTATAATTATCATTAATAATAATTACTAATAATACTACAACTAATAATATTTATTTTATTTTTTCTCTTTGTGACTGTTTAAAGCCTGAATATGGAACTAAATTTGTGTCAAGATAGACAGAGATTGTCTGTGAAAGTTTTGAACTTAAGTTTGTTCTTTCATTTGACTTGAAAATGAACAGATTTTGCTGACCCTGCAGCCTTAAGTACTGTGGTCTTTACTTTGTAATGAAGCTGAGTGTCCAGACAGTAAGCATCAGCTCAATTTTTTTAGACTATAGTTCAGTAGTTTAGACTAAAGAAACAAATCCACATAGACATGTGAAATCAAGAAAAGTAAACTTTGGGGTCGATTTCAATCAACATAGGCTTAAATTAATCAAAGTCAGAGATATGACATATAAATTCAGCTTATTGTTTCTCCTGTTAACCTTGAGGGGTAACCTTAACCCTTTCATGCATGAATTATTAGGACCTCGGTCAAGATTTTCTTTTCTTGAGTGTTTTATTCCTCTTTAGGCATGAAAAAATTATGAAGTTATGTTTTTTACATGTCCACTTGGTTGGGCAGCATGCGTTTAAGTTTTCAACTGAAGAAATACAAACCAGTTTAAAAATGATATATATTATGTGAATCTATAAAAAATGTATTTTTAATGGTGTTGAACTAATGTGTTCACATATTTTAACATGTTCATATACTGTTCAATGCCATGCAAAAGCGCTGAACTCTGACTCCTAAGTGTCTCCTCTCTCTTTCTACTCCTCCCTCCTGTACCTACCTCCCTCTTTCAGCTCCATCCTCTTCATGCCTCCCTCTAGTGAACTTTATCATTTTTTCTATGAACATTTTCTGCAGAAATCACCAAAAAATATTGTCAAAATATTGTTTCTGTTACAAAAACTGTAAATTACATTCTACTAACATAAATCAATTGATTTACAGCTTTGAAAATCACTGCCAATGAAGTATTTTAAGAACAACAAAGCTGCAGTAATACTATTATTTGTAGTGGAAATATAGCCAGCAATGCATGATGTCCAGTTCAGTGGACAGATGATTAATTGTAGTTTCCTCACAACATAAAGTGAATACTTGGGAAATTTAACAACAGTATTACTCTTTAGATGTTACTTGATTTTTCCAGATTTTATTTACCTACCAGGGTCTACTGTTATAGAAAGATTGGCAAGATATTCTTGAGCTGCACAACATTTCTTGCATTCTGTCGGCCATCTTGGTTTTAAGAGATTTGTGTTGCACTAACACCACCTGGCCAGTGGGTGGCAGTGTATGGCATGACGCACAAGGGTCTACTCTAGTGTCTAAATGCAACTACAGCATCAAAACCCATGCATATACAAGAGAATGGCTTTTAAATAGCTGTGCACTGTAGTGACCACTATGCATGAAAGGGATAATGTAGTGCAGTCCGCCTCGCAAAATTTATATGGCATTATAATTTACTGTGTTTTTCCTTTAATAAAGACATTTAATCAAGATCAGTGCAAATATTTAGGCTACCCTAAGATTAAAGACTGCTCTGTAGTGTTAAACAAAACATTATTTATGTTCATTTCAATCTGGATATTTACTTTAAAGAGACAGCGCTGCTCCTGAGCCTGCGAGACCACGCTCAGGGAAAGGAACACACGCTAATCACCGGTGCGTGCTACGTCATGACGCAGCGGCTCAGCTGTTGACAGGGGCTCCTTTCAATCTCGACCTCCGGGACTCTGTGCACGAACATTCACCGAGTCCCTGCTGTCATTGTAGCCGTTTTTAAACGCACATGCTGTTTGTAGACCACCCGGTAACGGAGCATATGCTGCCATGAGTGCTTTGTGTCGCTATATCCATAGAGGACTGCTGAGCAGCCGGCCGTTGTGTCGTTTATTCCCCGGACAGCAGGATGTTTGCGGGGTGGCTCCCATGGTCCGATCAGCCTGCTCATCCAGGTATCCCTGCTAGCTCCCCGGCTAACTGATGCCCTCTCTCTGCCTGAGCGGTGGCGTGGTGGTGCTGGTTTTGCTGGGGGGACATGACAGCCTAACGTTTCTCTTTTTTTTAAATTTTCGTTATTTAACCGTTGGAATTTGTCACCGTGTCGTGTCTTCGTGTCGTCATTAACCGTTAACTTTATACAGTTTACATAAATGACATTCAGGCGACTGGTTAGCAAGAAGGTTAACCTCCAGCTGAGCTATTGTCACACAGGATTTTATTTACAGACGCTCTGTCTGTTGCTTTATTTAGCTTATGTAGCTACACAAAACGATGATAGTTAATACTGTGTACAGTAATAGATGATGTGTTGTGCTACATAATCGCTAAGCCACCAGTTTATTAGGTAAGCCTAGCTAAAATGAATGCAGCCTAACACCACACCCCCTTTATTAAACCTTACATTTATGAATGTCACACTGTTCTGTTTTTGTTAAAGCTGCCTTGGAGAAGGAATTGTTTCAACTTAATGTCTGCAATATTGCTTAGACTGAGTGTTTGATATTTTGTCCAGCCCATTTCTATCGATAGTAAAACACCTCTCTGATTTATTGCAGAGCTGTTGTACCAGACTGCATTAGATCTAACCAGGTGTACTGGGGTGTAGCTAACGCAATCTAATATATTACAGTCAAGTTCTGGATCTGTGAAGAGTACAGTTCAATTTTTTTAAGAGATGAGGATTAAATACACACAACAGGGCCCATGAAATCATCATAGAGTTTTGTCCTGAAGGGATTAGCTGATTAATCAGTTAGTTGATCATCAGGCAACAAAATGTTGACAGCAGATTAGTCATTGAAGTAATCTATCAAGCAGTTGGCCAAGTGTTTGCCGGTTCCTGCTTCTCTAATATGAATATTTTATGTGCTTTCTCTGGTTTATGTTGTTGCAAATTGATTATCTCTGGGTTTTTGGGCTCCTGTTTGAACAACATATGTCATCTGACAATGTCACCTCAGACTCTGAGACATTGAAATGTGCACTTTTCATGATTTTGTCACATTTTACAGGCTGAATAAATAAAACACAACCGTAAATCACAACCCTAATAGAGTTGAGTCAGCACCTTTTTATAAAACTCAAATATTGTATTGCATTATTAAGTAGGTGGTCACATAGCTGTGTCTTCCCCCTGTTTTCTTTTGGTTTAACATCTGCAGTGGCACATTTGAATTTAAAGTGACTTCTCTGATGTACACATTCACGTCAGGTAATATGTTTTCATATAAAAGACTATATAAACTTTTTAAAAAGTAATGTATCTGTACATGTATGGTTACCTAATGTTGTACCAGTAGATGGAAGCAAAACATTTTCAATCAAATATGTCACAAATCATTGACCAATGCTGCCACTGCTGCCTCAATATCCCCTGATATCCTGTTTAAAGGAGTGAATACAGGAATCTCTGCAATTTTTTCTTTACCTAGTCGAAGCATCAGTCCCACTCCCTGACAGTTTAATCAGTTTGCAGAGTTTTATCACGTAGATGTATCACTGTTCTTGTCGTTGTGACACAATTCTCATCGCCGGATACTAACTCGTCAACATGGATGTTTTTTTTTCCTCAGCCAGCCAGTCAGCTTGACCTATGATGTCTTTGACGGGAAGGGAGAGAGCACTCCCCTGGTGTTTCTCCACGGCCTCTTTGGCAGCAAATCTAACTTCCACTCAATAGCGAAGTCCTTGGTGCAGCGCACAGGCCGAAAGGTAATGCAGCGATGAAAACATCACACCTGTCTGTCGTTACACCAAAAACAGTTCACCGTTATGTGTTTGAGTTTGTTCCCAGCAGCCTGACACTAGACCTCATACAAAAGCAGACATGGGAATGCACAATCAACCAGTGTGCTGTCAGTCATTTGATACAACGCCCCAGCAGTCTGTGCTGTTGTAATAAATACTGATAGATAATCTGCTCTTTGGCTTACTTAAAGACACTCATCACCTCGTGTGCACAATACAGCCTCTGTTTGTGCTGTCACTATCCTGAGCTGGGGCCAAAAAAACCGATGCAGCTGATATAAAAGTGTTTTTGTTTCCGCTCTGTTGGTGCTTTCCCACCATTCCAAGTGTCCTAACTGTCCTTTGTCCAGTTAGGTGCTGACTGTAGATGCCCGTAACCATGGCACCAGCCCTCACAGCCCGGAGCTGACCTATGAAGCGATGGCTGATGATTTGAAACACCTTCTCACCAAACTGCGCATTGAGAAGTGCGTCCTTATCGGCCACAGCATGGGAGGGAAAACGGCCATGACGACTGCCCTGACGCAGGTTAGCAGCCGAGACATGTCACCATGAAATAATGGTGACGCTACGGTCCTCTCGCTGGATGCCACCTGACCTTTCTGACTGTACATTTTCATCCTCTCTGAACCTAATAACCCTCCTCTGCTCTTCATGCCACACCCCGCTGTCCTGTTTTCATTTTGGTATTGGTTTGCCCCCATTGTCACCTCTTGTCCCATTTGTTTACCACAACCTATCTGTGTCTGTTTGTAGTCTGGTTTAGTGGAGAGGCTGGTGGTAGTGGACATCAGTCCAGCCCAGACCACCACACGCACCAACTTCCGCAATTACATCCAGGCCATGCAGGACATGAAGATCTCCAGTGACATCCCACGTTCCACTGCCAGGCGGATGGCTGAGGATCAGCTGCGCTCTTTGGTCAAGGTCAGGACTCCTTTTTGATTTCACGCTTTTCACTGTCTGAAATAGGTATATAGTTAGATATCAGATGTGAAAGTTGATATGTCGAACCAGTTGTCTCTGTACACATCCTGGAGATTCAGAATGATATTAGCATTCAGCAGAGTCGTTTTTGTGGCCACCTGATAAATGTAAGTCCAATATTCACTCTCCCTTTAGCTCTGCTTTTGGTCTATACCAACTCCTGAGGGAAATGTCTATCTCATTAGCCGTTAATTGTCGAACTTGGTGCATCAGTTTGTCTCTAATTGTGTCTGTCTGCTGTTTGGTGGTAAGCAAGTACTGTACAGCCAGTTGTTAGAGCTTGTTTTTATGAATACAGCTGCCTGCTGTGGCTGAAAATGACCCTGTGAGCGCAGTAAGAGTGAATCAAAACAGTGAAGTTGTGCGCTGTGAGCCAAATTAATGAGATGTAGGCTGAGAGACACTGTGCAGAGGCAGCTGATAATTCTCTTTGGCCTCATCAGTACAAGCAACACCCCTCACCTGTAAGGCCCTGTTTACACCTGGTATTAACATGCGTCCTTGGTGTTGGATCACAAGTGGACATCTCCAAGTACAGGTGTGAATGTACCAAATGCGTCCTCAATGTGTCTCGAGATCCAACTGCTCAGACCACATTCGGAGGTGGCCGTGGCTCTTTGTCACCACCCCCTGCTGCTGCCACCTGCTTTCTTCCACTTCCCAGGTAAGGCGCAGTTCATCTCAAATGATGTCAGCATGTTGGATAAGGGCTGCTAACCTACCACCTGCTAATGTGTTCTCACCTTTCTTCTCTGATAACTTAAGATCCAGATGTTCAGGAGGTTTTTACTGGGAGCTGGATTGTTTGCAGAGGTCTCTGCCTCTCTGTAACAAACCAACCCTGTTTTTCTGATGCGGCTCATCAGAGAGGGGCTGCTAGCTACGGTGACAGACATAAATGGCCCTGTCTGGAGCCAGTGTTTGGTTTGTCCGTTCTGGGCTGTTGTAGAAGCATGGCAGTGCAACATGGCAATCTCCATAGACAAGGACGCATTCCCTTTGTAGATGTAAACTGCTCATTTTAAGGTAACAAAAACACACTGACTCTTACTCAAATATATCCCCCTAAATTCCACACCGAACCTTTAAGATTTTACTCCTTTTAAATGATAAAGGCTGTAAGTGTGCATAGAGCACAACAAACCTACCACGGCTTAAAAACAACAACCGTGTATTTGGTCTTTGCAAACAGAAGTGATTCATGTGTTTATTTGCATACGGAGCGGGGAAGTGAGTTCCAGTCACGTGGATACGCATTCTAATGCCAGGTGTGAACAGACGGACTTGTGATGGAATCACCCAAGTTGCATGTTAATACCAGGTGTAAACAGGGTTTAAGCATTCATGTGATCCATTGTTAATGTAAGAATATTGATTGTAGCTGCTTTAAAGTCAAACTCTGACCCTAAAAATTAGTCTGTTTTTAAATCAGTCTGAAAGTGTCTGTCCCACCCTCAGGAGCGCTCGGTGCGTCAGTTCCTGCTGACTAACCTGGTGGAGCAGAACGGCCACTATGCCTGGAGGGTCAACCTGGAGGCCATCTCAGCGCACCTTGATGAAATCATGAGCTTCCCCAACTTTGACAACTCCTATGACGGACCCACGCTGTTTTTGGGTGGAGCCAGTTCTGCTTATATCAGGTTTAAAACACCTCAGACACAAACTGTATATTGTTCTACAGCAACAGATACATAAGAGCAGAATAATGACATTATATATACGATATAAAAGAGATAGATAGATAGATAGATAGATAGATAGATAGATAGGCTGCACCCAATAAATATATACTGCATTTATATGCAATAAATAGAAAACCCAAATGACAGTAAATGTACAATTTAACCAGCTAACATCTTAAGAAAAGCCCCCACAACACCCCTGATAACATGATTAGTCACTTTTCATTTACATTTATTCAGTGGTAACCGAATGAGTGAACACACCAGCTGTGTTCTAGATGTTAATTGGCTTTTTTACCGTTATCTGTTCATCTTCCTTTCATCTCCTTCGCCCTCACACCACCCTGTTTAACCTGATAATTTAATCCATCCTTCTCTGTGTCTTCATTCCCGATCCAGCTCTGAGGATTACCCCGAAATCCAGAGGCTGTTCCCTTACGCTGACATCCAGTACATCCCAGATGCGAGCCACTGGATCCACGCAGATAAACCCTTAGATTTCATCAGCTCCATCATCTCCTTCCTCCAGTCCTAGCTGCCTCCTGCCGACGCCTCAGAACTTTTTTAATGCTCAGCACCCCTGAGCGTGCCCTCACTGGAAATGACGGTTAGTATTCAGCAGCTTCAGCAAGAGTGAGTGGAGCCATTAATGATGCTAATAATTCCCAACACTGGACCAAACTCACCCTTTTAGAGCAGTCCTTACCTTTTAAAGATAGTAGTGTAGTGTAGCGTAGGTGAACTTTTCTTTTGTCTAGGTATCTCTGCCAGACAGGTAGTGTTACTAGATTGGCTGGTTTCTAGATGTGTTTTCATTGATTTTTAGCTCAGTAGGTCGACAATATATAACTTAACGGGGCTGTTTTGGAGGTGATGTACTAATCCAAAGAAACTCTCATTTGCACAGTGCTTTCTTTATGATTAAACATTTATGCCAGTATGATAGAAACGTGGCTTTAGGCCAAGTACACTCTGGGACTGATGAAGTGGACCAGCAGTAGGATGTTCAGATGTGAAAGTCGTGACAGCACTGGAATGAAACAAATACTGTATATCTGAGAAGCTGAGTGAAGAATGTGCAAAACTAAAGTTGACTCTTTGCCCAAGGGAGTTTGGTGCCGTTTCAGGAGGTTTGAGCTCTGCCAGGAGGCATTAATGCTGACTCTGTGTGTACAGATGGTTTGTTGTAGAAACATATTTTGATGTTGATAATAGTGATATATTGAATATTTTGATTTGGAACTTAATTTCTCATCTCCTCTCCTCTGTGTATCCGCTGTATGTCAGAGATGAGGATTTACAGGTCAGTGACTTTGTCACAACTCGAGGTCATCGAGAGCGCTGGTTATATTTTTATGCCAACATAATCATAATCGAAAACCGAGCTGAAAAACTCAAATGCAGTATTGTCACAATCTGTTTCCTGAATATCTCAGGTTACAAGTGGATATGCTAATTACTCAACACTTATACTATTCTGTCTGTCTGGCAATAAGCCGTGGTAATGTTGTTGTGTCTTTGTATTTGGTCAGTTCAATCAGTGTTTTGATGAAACATGTTTTACCGATTTATTATCCCCTATAACTTATCTTTACAACTAAGGCGCAAAGCTATATGGGTATCTCATAAATATATGCTGCAATGTATGTATGTCGTTATCTAATCGTACTAGTGTTATCATTTCTGTTACCATGGGTTTGAGCAGTACTGTCCAGTAGAGAAACTGCCATCTGTATGAATAAGCAGGGTGTTGTAAACGTGTGCCTCTTTTGTCAAGAGCTCCTTTTCCATTTCTGTAAGACTTGATAGAAAAAAAAACAAAAAACTTTTATTCTACAATAATAACTGGCAGACTTTAGATTGGCAGCTGGGTTGCCAGTTTTGTGTGAATTTTCTCACAAGGAAGCTTCGCAGATGAGGGTGTATCCCTTCATGGCACTAGATGTTTACAACAATCAGTGTTTTATGTTCGTTTGACGTGAATACAGAAGTCTAAAACACTTTAAATTATCAGACTTAAGTTGGGTGAAACTCTACTTATTTTATTCTTTTTCTGAAGTTCCGGTTAGTGAAGACGTGTATCCTCGTCCTCAAAAAAACAAAAGAAAAACAGGACAGATTTGTCTTGTTGCACATAGGAATAGATTGTTGTGGTCGCTGACGTTTGAATGCAGGCCCTGCTTCAGCTTCTGTGGTGTTGCAGTGGGACAAGAGTCTGTCAAAAAGGGGAACTCTATCAACAATATAGGAGAGTGAATTTATTCAGTCACACTGACTACATTTACATGCACGTATCGTTCCAGCTTTCTGAAAAAGACAGTATTCCTACTAAGCCGTTGACATGGATGATGAAAATGACTATCTCACTAATATTCATGTTTACATGCAGCCGTGCACACTCCGATCAACGTGCCCTAACATGTCTTTTATTTTTTAAAGTTCTCCACTGGTGGTGGACTTGTTCAACCGTGCAAACACAGCCTCTCTCTTTCATTTCTTTAACCACCTTTTTGAAAAGGTTGGCGTTGAGATATTTTTGCATATCCAAAAACCTGTTGATACCCAGATCTTTCATAATGTTTCTCCTTTTGACCAGAATTGTAGGCTTTTCTCTTGGCCATGCATCTTTACTCCACAGCCTTGCAAACTGTTGGCAAGTTGGTTTGTGTACGCCATATCCACAGAGCAAACTGTGGTAAAAACCTTTTCTGAATGCGCTGTACATGCCCAAATATTGCGATTAGATCCCGAATAATATCGCACATCCTAATTGAAAAACGGTACATTCTCAATAAGACCTAATTCAGAATATCCACACAGAATATCCTGTTTACGTCACCCCCTTAAAATCTGGAATATTGTCCTATTTGAAATGATAATGGTGTATTAGCGTGCATGTAAATGTAGTCACTGAAAAGCTGTTTGAAGACTAATCATCTGTTCATGATTGTATATTGTTTTACTATGAGCATGCCTTTTCTCTTGTCATCAGGTGTAAGTTTGCTGTGCTATATACGTCTCAGTTTGTTGAATATGCTGCCACAATGGTGGCACTCATTCTAGATAATGGCATATATAAATTTTAAATGTGGGCAAGAAGCATATAGGAGTGGATTATATATTATTGAAAATGTACAAATTGATATTATACAATAAAATGAAAAATCTGCAACAAAGTTTAGTCATCTTTCTTTTGAACATTGAAAATGCAAGAAGTGCAGACGGTAAAGAAGCTAAAGTGATGTAGTGACAAACAGACTGCAGTCTGACTTTGCAAGAGGTCTGACGGAGCACTTCCGTAAGAATTTTATTTATTTACAACAGTATTCAAGAGATTAAATGTAAGTGTTACAGTATTAAACAATCACATGGCTCATTCACAATCACAGTTATGCTTCATAACTTTAAAGATCCAAAGCATGTTTTCCCACTAATACACAAAAGATCCCTTTCAGATGTGTTTTAAGAAAAATACTGTGCTTGGAATGATAATTTGTCTGATATAATTTTAGCTTGTTTAAACTTCTTAAAATGACATCGACTCCGCCCTCATTGAGAAAATCCAGATTATGTAAAAAAATTGTTCATTTCAGAGGTTTAACTGCTGGACTCACGATGCCTCCTAAATCACTGAAAAGTCCATTCGAATAGTCAGAGGGGTCTGAGTTCTCATATGCGCAAAAAATGCTGAGTCACTGCTCTGAGTCCACTTAGAGGGCTGAAAAGGTCCAATATTGATAACACCCTTAATGTGCATCTTAGATACTTCGCCCTGTGTGTTACTATGATGTTGTTTCATGCTGGCTATATAAAAACGGACAAACCGGTGAAAAATATTTCATCTCCAAGGCCGGAACTGAAATAAAAAAAGGAATACAGGCCACTAGTCACAAAAGTCAAACAAAACGGTTGTCACGTTAAGAAGGGTTTCTCATGCTCACCCTCCTGTCCACTCATGTTTACTGACATGAATCCCTGTTAGTGTTGTTTTTGTCAACAGCCAAATGGTGCGTCGCTTTAAATTATGCAAGGAAGAAATGGTGGGGCTGCATTATCTTTCTTTCATTTCGTAAAGAATGGTCCAGTGTATCATAAGTTAAAGGAGGTTAAAAAAAAAAGGAAGTGTTAAAGCTCAGCTATCATGGCTGGTTCTTAGAAACTTCCAGGTCCAGGTTGCAAACAGCCTTTTAGTGTCCAACTCTGCACACGCATCATGTGGTCAAACCACAAAGTGACAATAGGCAAACACAGTTTTCACTGGAGGGCGACTTTAAATGAGCCTTGTGCATCAGGATGAATGCATTCAGTGCAAAGTTATCAGTGTTTTAATCGAGTGAAACAACCTGGAAGCCGTCGTCAACCCTGCCTTCTGACTCCTGCCCTGCTGCATCCTGGTCTCCTGGATGACTGTTCTTGGTCCTCCTCAGCCTGTCCCTCCAGTTGCGTTGAGAGGAAGGAGGCGTGCTGGGAGTCGGAGAAGCAGAACCCGCAGATCTGGGGACGAAGATTTGGTTGGAGTTGGTAGAGGGTGGGATGGGCACAGACAAAGGGAAGTTGGTTGGCCGCTGGATGGGGGGCTTGTTTCTCCTCAGGATTCCCAGGCGGGAGGGCTTCTTCTGGGCCTGCTCCGCCTGCTGCTGCATCCGAAGCTGCTGTTGGATGATCAGCTGAACGTCCTCCTGAGTCAAAGGAAAACAAGCAGGCTGTCAGAGCACGAGAAATACTGGCTTTAAAAAAATCTGCAAATGAAAGACTATAAACAGTGATGAGAGACAGGACATGTGGGAAAGAGGGACAAGATAAAATGTGTTAATAAGCCAGATTTTAAAGCTGTGAGTGTGTGATCTTTCTTTATGTTTTATGTTTCAGATCAGTTTACACCAGGAGCCACTGGAAAATAAGGAACTGTATAAACATTACTTTCTTTTTGTTCCTTCTCAGGCTGTCCTGACTTCCAATTTTTGAGGATGGATGTGTCAGTGAGAAATATCTCAATACTCAAGCTCAAAGCTGGAATCATCGGTTTTTAGTCAGTGCAGCAAAAATGACGTGACAGTTAGCCACTTTGTTAGCATGCAGGTAAGAATAAAGAATACTTTTCAAGACTTGCAACATCTTGTCATCTGTGGTCAAACATTTTCCAGTTTCAATAGTGCAGGACCGACTGTGACTGACGTTAGATGAGAGCAAGTCGGAGTCACAAAACTGTCACTAACTTTAAGTGTCCTTGTCTGAGAATTACTAATAATAATTTATGTAGATGGTGAATAAATAATGTTGGATAATTGTTTCTTAATTTATGGACCATTTGTAGCATTTAAATACTGATTTGGACATTGATTACCAACATTTGAAACTGTGAAGCTTCAAAGCCTTTGGATCTGCCCTATTTTCCTCCTATTTCGCTGTGTTTGGGACATTCCTGCACAGCGTGCAGATGAGGTTGGACTATATGAAAAGGTAGCAACAAGGTGCCAGACCGTAGGCAGCAGCACACATCCAAGAGGAAACTACAAGTACACCTTCAAAAAAAACAAAACAAATATAGCAAGGCGAAATGCCAAGCGGACAAAGCTGAGGTTGGGTTTCACTTTCTCTGGCGATACTGTTTGCAAACAGCAGCCAACAATTCCTGCATAGTATACCTTCAAACCTTTAAGTATAACGTATTAAGTTGGCCCATATTATAACTCAAGTTTAGCCTTTTATTTAGAATATATTTAATCTAAAATAATGTGTCTTTTGGTGACCACTGATTATTATTCCAATACATTGTAAGTTTTTTTTTTTACAGGAGAGGCCCTAAAGAAAATAGTTTTTAAGCAGTGAAAAATAAGATCCTACCTCCCTCCCCACCTCAATAATTTTCATACAGTCCCTAAACTTTACCTCTCAGATCACTGGGATCGTCTGTCAAGAAAGAATGAAATTGTCTCCCACTGTGTGACCGAAAAACAACATAAAGGTACACAGAGAGGAAAGTCTACTAATTGCGACTTCACTAAAAATCAACTAGAAGTAAAGAAAAGACGAATATTTCTTAAAAATGAGCTGACGAGGGCTCTTAACATCCAACTTGTTCACATTTTTTAACACTTGATGACTTGGAAGCGAGTAGACTTTGATGTTGTTCTATGAGATGATGCCTTTTCAGATCACTGAAAGATTGAAAAACAAACTAAGATGAAAATTATATCCAGAGACGGATTTGATCAATACAAATCATGTAATTGTGACAATAACATTTTGGCATTTTAGCTCCAAACGGCCAACACTTTGCGACACCGCTGCTCTCCCCAGTAAACCTGACAACACTAGCAAAGTACAGTGTTGTTTCAGTTTAACTCTGCAGGGAGCTGGGCGCTCACCAGCTGAACATGTGGGCCTGAGGCCAAAACACTGTGGCAGGTTACCAGCTGGCAGTAACGCCTGGATGTGCTGCTGTAATATGTGGGAGTTTTAATTGAGTTTGTTTTGTGTGTGTTTCACAGCTGAATACTTTCTGAATCCTGAAAGTGACGTGTGAACTTTACAATAATTAGGCTATGTGTGTGTGTGTGTATATATGCTGTGTCCTACTTTCCCAGACTTCTCACATTATCTCTATTTTGCTTAATATGACTCCATGTTAGATTTTAGTTTTTTTTTATTTATTTGAGTTTATTCACTGGTTTTGTCTTTGTTAAACATTAAGCCTGTCTCAGATTTTACCTTCCAGGCCTCCAGCTCCAGCGACAGCTCCAGACGTTTCTGCACTGCCTCCAGCAGCTGGTTGTTCAGTGACATCATCTCTGTTTTACTTCGCAGCAGCTCGGCCTCCATCGCCTTCTTCCTGCATGGTGGAACAGAAAGAACGACACATTCCTCAAAAATAGATTCATGTCTTTCAGCTTCCTTTTCACCCCCCCGATTCATCGGTTATTTAGAGAAGGTGACTGTGTGCATCATGTGTGTATGTACTCACTTCTCTATGGCCTCATCTCTGTCCCGTAACGCCTGCTGCAGGATAGCGCTGTCCTCTGCTGCTTCGTCTTTGCCGGATTTGAACTGTTGAATGAACCAACAGGAGGCAGGTTATGTTTTGTCACATCTCTGCCTTTAACCTGACTGACTTCACTCTCTGTTATCTGTACTTTTACAGGATTCTGATTTGATCTCATCATCAGTCACACATCTTGTGACTTTCTGTAACATACAGTAAAAACCAGACAGACTCAGATTACTGACACTGCCGCGTGTAAACCTGTCAGACCACATAGTTGAGCTCTGACACCTTAACAATGAGGAAGATGCTTCATCAGGAGGGCACACGTGGTCTATCACCTGAGCTTTAATATCTACGTACAGGCCTCAGGGCTTACAGTATATTAAAATTACCCTGCTGACAATAGAAATTCCTTGCTGCGTTGCCAAAAATGTATTAATGAGTCATTTTTAATTTGCAAGTGAATACATCTTTAAATAGAGCAGATGCCACGACTTGTATCAAGTTAAAGTGGGAATAGAAGTGTTTCACTTTAACTTATCATTAAGTAAATGTTGACAATGTCATGGCTATAGAATAATGACCCCATCAGTGTTTAGATTGGTCTCCTATAAGCAGGATTTATACTTCTACTTCGAATTTACACCATACCTAAAATAAAGGCTCTGCGTAGATGCATACCCTACGCCGTAGCCTATTATGCACCTCCACCGAAATGTAACTACACGCCGCAGCGAAGCAGAAAATGAAGCTTTTATTTACTTTTATTTCACAGTTTAGGAACATTAAATTGTAAAGACAATAAAGCCCCCCAAAATAGCATTTTAAAACATATGAGTAGAGGAAAGTCTGCTAGCCATTAGGCTAATTTTTGCAATGTAAAATGCCATAGGCTTATGCTAATACCGCCTCGCTTTGACTCTGCAATTCTGTCAGTCGCAGGGTACGATCACCCCTGAGAAAATTAAGGCTTTAATTTACAGCACAAAGCAAGAGTGTCAACCATTGTGCTACCAAAACAGGAAGAGGATACAGATTTGTTATTCCCAGTAGCTGTTGGCAACTATCCCCGCTTAACAAAGAGTATCAGTGTAATGTAAATAGGGGACAACCAAAGTAACTGTGGAAACCGTGGTAGTTGCTCGGCTCTGAGGAAAACCAAAAGCGATCCAGTTCTCTTTGCAACAGCGGTGGCAACAATAATACCATGTGGAATTGCTGGGGCTGGATGGGGGTTAAAAGGTTGTCTGTTTCCACTTTAATATATTTGGATTTTTATGGAGGTCCGTTGGGGAAAAAAAGATCCTGTGAGGTCATAATAATGAGAAACTTTCTCAAAATACTGACTTACTTATCTCAAAATAATGAGAAACAACATGAAGTCGTTGAAACGTTTTTCATTATACTGCCTTATCAGGAACCTTCGTTCTATTTGTATGTACAAAGCAAACATTCTCCCAGGTGACCTGCCCAATAAAATTAACTCAGCCTGAGATTGATATGATAGGGGTAAGGCGCTTTATCTGAGTGGGTGCTGCTTTCACCTCTTTGGTGTGGTGGATTGCCAGTTCGCGGGCCACATTCTGCAGCTGGCCCAGTGAAGCATCTAGTTGGTTTTCCCCTTGAGGGGGTTCACATTGGCTGGACTGTGACTCTGTCAGTGGGCGCAGCAGCCGCAGAACAGACAGAACCTCCTCTGTCACCTGGGATAGAAATGAACAGGCAGGAATTATTTAAAAAAAGAGTTCTGCAGATGTACAACAGAAGTCCTGGTACTGTGTGTAACTTATACCCTCTCTCTGTGATGGCTCCATCCCGGTCCATCTCTGCCCTCCTGCAGTTTGTCCACCTGTGCTTTAAGCTTGATGCTTCGTCTCCGAGACAGCTCCACCTCTCTGCGCACTTCTTTAAGCTGCAAACAATGAAGACCATATCAGCACATTTTTTACAAGTCACCACATTTCTGCTGCGTAGATAACTGTAGGCCCGCACAAAGAAAGTACATTGTGACATTTTTACACAATGTAAACAGAAACTGCTAATCTAGATTCCTGAGTGAAACCGTAGCAAGAAATCCAGTCGTACCAGCCCAGATGTTAATCAAACGCTGCAATCAGCACAAATGAATGCATTCATACAAACACATTCAAAGACACACCAAGATGACAGTGTTTAAAGTTATTAACATGAAGTGTGAGGCACAAAACATTTCCCGCCAACACTGTTTCCATCTCAACCCCCAACAACAAATCAAGCCCTGTCATCAGCAGATGTAAAATCATAAACGTAGTTCACTGCAGACTTTTACAGCGCTCTGACGTCAAACTAATTTTGATTATACTTCATTATGATAAAGGAAGAAGATCTCTTGTTTTTTTTGGGACAATTTGCATCTTTAATGCTGTGTTTTTGTAAATACACTCCTGAGTGACGGTTGAGAATCTGGCTGCTCCCTGTATAACAGGTTTTGTTGTTTGACAAGCCTGTCTGCAGCAGAATAGATTTAGATTCATGCACTGCACAAGACAGATTTTCCAGGACAGCAACAAACCCTCATTTTAAATATATAAAGACTGTTATCCTACCGTGTCTGTGACATGTCCCAGTGTTCGCCGTCTGCCGAGCGGCCTGCCACTCTTGATCAGGTCTGGTAAAGTCCCATTTAGGTAGCTCCTTTGGAAAGAGCTTCCACCGTCAGTCTCCAAGGCTTCTGTCTTGGACTGACCTGTCCCCTCTGAGGTCAGCTCACCTGGATTGTCTTTCTCCTCAGACGAGGAAGTGCTTCTGTTCTCGTCAACGAGCTCCTCTATACCAAAGTCCTTTAAATTTAACTCAGCGAGGAGGCTTGAGGTGTTCAACAGATCAGCACAGCTTCCTTCATCAGAGACCAAATCTTCCTGCTCCGAGTCGTCTCCAGGTTCCTCTGGGTCTTCTGGTTCTGTTATGGACACTGAGACTGTTGGTTCTGGTTGTGTTGGCAGAACTGTAGGTCGGCAAGATGAAGATTTGTTCCTGAGCGAGTTCATCTGCCTGCCCTCCAGTCTGGTCAGAGAGGAGTAGAGCTGCTCGCTGGTAGTGACTCTAGGTCTCAGTCTCTCGTTGAGGACTGAGAAAGGCTGAGAGTAGTCCATGATCGTCTTGGCAGACGTAGTCAATTAAACCACCTGAGGATACTGTCAGGATGTGTTTACACACTGAAGAGCAACAGGAAGACAGAGAGTTAAGAAGGGAGGGTAACAAACAGAATGCCTCCAAACTTGTTTTTCCTGAACTGCATGCGTCTTCACAGGGACGCGACATGACATGATGTGATGTCATTGGAGGCTGTGGCTTCGTGTGGCCCGTGTGGGTTTTCTTCCTTCTTTTCGTCGTTACACAAACACATGACGTGCAAACATACCAGAGCTGCAGGGGAACAAAGAGAGGAGGGCTTTTGATCCTTTGAGAGAGACGGATTATTCAGGCTTGACGCATGATACCTGATTTAAACTGCTCTTTTATTTACAAGTAACACAGATAAACTGAGCAGAGGAGATGGTGACCAGGGTAAACAGAATAATTTACAGCCAGTGTCAAAGGAAGGCAGGTTGAATCTGTGTCGTGACTTATATTTTCCTTTGCCTAGTCATCGATTCATTTCAGGAACTGAAACACACTGGGGGAAAACACCAGTTGTAGTCATTCCTTGCAGTCAAGAGGGTGCTTTTTTTTGGGTCACAAATCACCCACATACATGAGCAGAGATGAGTCAGTGACACATCAACACATCTTATTTTATAACTGAATACTTAGCGATGTCTCTGTGATGTACTGAGCACGAGAAGAAGCTTTAAGTTATTCTTTTCATGCAGGTGTGAGTTGATTTGAAGGTTGCAGCCAAACAATCACCAGTTAATTTACTGTCAATTAAACAACTATTTTTACAGTTTATTTCCTTGCTTCAGAGGGACACATAATGTTCTGCCAGTCACGTTTCAAGTTGTCATGTCACGTTCTTCACTTGATTGTGTTCATAACGTGATCTAATAAAACTTTAATTATAGACCTAGTCTTTTTTTCTTTTTCTATAAACAGCAGCAGGGCAAGAAGTGGTTCACGGTTGTATTGTGTGGATTTACAATCTTAAGTGTTTTCCTTCTCAAAAACTCTGTACCAAATATTATGTGCTGCACTCATGCCTCATATCTGCAGGAAGTAGGTCACCGCTTCACAAGGAAGGTGGGCACCATCTTAAGTGTAAAACTATTTCCTTTTCTCCTTCATCATCTCCAGTAATCTACATTTTATTCTAAATAGGTCAAATCTAATTAGAGTATGCAGGAAACGTTCTCTGTGACACTATTTATAGATCAGATGATGTTATCACAAACACGTCTCAGCAGGACATTTCTATATTCATCCTTCAAGACTTATTACTTTAAGGGACAGTTCACCCAAAATCAAAAATACACATTTTTAACTCTCCCCTCTTTTGGTATTTATCAATCTAGATTGTTTTGGTGTGAGTTGCAGAGTGTTGGAGATATCGGATGTAGGGATGTCTGCCTTCTCTCAAATATAATGGAACTAAAAAGCACATTTAAAAAAACTCAACAGCAATGTCTCTTTCCAGAAATTATAACCTGGTTACTTAAGATAATCTACAGACTTTGTTGTGAGCAGTTTCATGTAGGAACTATTTTCTTTCTACCAAACTACACCCACCAACAGTATCACTATGCAGAAGGAAGCGTACATCTACTCATGAACAAGACGCTCCTGCTCATGACAGATCAAGATGTAAACATTAATGGCGTCCTCCTTAGGTGAGCTGTAACATTAGCTAGCTCAGTGGTGCTAGGTGAGCTAGCAGTAGATGCATGCTTCCTTGTGCACAGTGATACCATTGGCAGGTGTAGTTTTGGATTTAAGAAAATAGTTCCTAAATGAAACTGCTCACAACAAGGTCTGTAGATTATCTTGAGTAACCTTGTCATGATTTCGAGAAAGGGATATTGCTGTTGAGTTTTTCAAGTGTATTTTTTGGCACTCTAGTCCCATTATATTCACGACAAGGCAGACATCTCTATGGCTGATATCTGCAATATCCACCGGCCGACACCAAAACAATCTAGACTGATAAATAGTGCTATAGGTAAGAGGAAAATGTATTTGATTTTTTGATTCTGAGGGAGAACTGTCCCTTTAAAACAGAAATTTTCCACTAACCACATGGGACAGTGCCACTTATTCCCAGCATTTCTTTTGTTTAGTAACATTTATAGTCTAGAATATAGTCATTAACAAGACAGAAATATCTCTGCAAGAAAATATATCCCAAATAAAATCTCAAAACAGGCTGATTTACATTCCACACATGAAATATTGTATCACTGTTGAATAATCTCTTCACCAGAAAGCAAGTTATGTTGAACTTTTGCATCCTTTTTTCCCCTTTGTGAGTTTCAATACAAATCTTGAGGTGAAGTTCTCAGGACTAAAGGGTCTGCAAGCATCCACATCATGCATGTGAATCCCTATAAACTAATGATGTGTTATGCAACAGTGTCAAATTATGACACTGATAAATAGGGGCTGTAATTCAGTGGAAAATTTAAAAATGAAATAAATCCAGATTCATTCTAATTTGCATTTTTTGAAACACTACATGTTGAATTTCCCGTTTGACAATTAAGGAATTGCGACACTGTCCTCATACATGTATGTTACGAGAACCGAGCTGCCAGCTCTGATTTGCCTTGAGTAAATATTTGTCAGTCACTAAAAACACATTTCACTTGCATGATATAACTGGATTGTGTGGTCAGCTCAAAAGCACTCCATCACTTCTTAGATTAAGACAGTAACTTGCTACTTAGACAAAACTGGAGTTCAGCTGAAAACTCTTTTTTTTTTTATCTGTGGTGTTAATCAGAATGATTCCAAACAACCTCTCAGCTGGCCACTCGAGATGAGAGAGTAAACAAAAAGACAAAGACGGGATTATAGCAGGCTGTGACTAAACCGACGGACTGATTTACTCTCCAGTCACATAAAAACACTCAACAAAAGACAGATCCCAGCGTGCAGGAGGAAGACTGCCAGTGACAGTCAAAGAGTGTCCTAATTCTTCCAGTCAGTGCGGCAAGAAGTCCCTTCAGTCATGCCCCTAAAATAATCTGCAGCTAGTCTCATTATTTTGGGGGGGGGGGAAGTAACAATAAATTTATTTTTTATTTGAAAAATCATTTATTTTTTGAATGTTAGGTATTAGTATGTTTGTGTTTGTTCTTCAAGTTCATTAATAAAAAGTTCTCCACAGGAGAAATACAGTTTGTCTCTTCACTCACGTCGTCCTGTCACCATTAGTAAAATTCATTGTTAGTCATTGATACTTAATTGGTCCCTTGCTTTTTTCTTTTTCTTTGTCTGGCTCAAAAGAACTTTCTTGTCCTTCATTTAATATTTATGACTTCCTGTTTGTTGCTACAGTTCAGTTTTGCCTTTTTTCTTCCCTTGTTTCTGTTCGTCACTCGCAGCACACCTGAATCCCAGGTTATCAGAGGCAGAGTCGGGGGTGTTGCCCATCCTGCAGGGCACAGAATCATAACCATCAGTCAGGATTGCCGTACAGCTGTACAGCTGCTCTGTAAGGTCAGAGTCTAAAAACACAGTGCTTTTTTTCTGTTTAATAACTCACCTGGTCGTGATTCGTGCCTTGTGATTAGCTGAGCCATCCACCGTGTCGATCCAGGAGCCACCGCGCAGCACGTACATTGGCTGTGCTGCTGGAAAAGGTGTGGATGTCCATTCCCATGTGTTTCCCATCATGTCATACAGTCCTGTAGGAAGAATAAACATATATATTATTTCACATAGGATTTTCATTTGACCTAACAGAGATACCAGATGAATTATGTTTATTATGCTGTGTGTATTTGTGTATTTTTGTACTTTTATACTTTGTGTTGCTCCCACTGCTGCGAAACTAATTGCCCCACTGGGGACAAATAAAGCAATTGATTGATTGATTGATTGACTGAATCGAATCCCTCTCAAAGCGAGAAACACTCACAGCAGAGTACCTAACTCTCTATTTGGTTTTGATATTTCTGTAACATCTATGTCTATCTAGCACTTCTAATCTTTGACCATACTTTAATGTTAACTAAGAGACATTTACCATAATTGTTCTGAGGAGGAAATGCTGCCACCGGAGAGATGCCATGATATCCATCCTCTGCGGTGTCAACATCTGGAAACGATCCCTTAAACATTCAGAAAATTAAGTTATTACAAAGCGTGTGTTTTCAAACGCTTTCACATGAACATGACTTTTTCATATGACAGGAGATCTAAAATAGTTCAGACTTTCAGAGGATGCACCTTCCCAGTGTTTGTTTGTGGTGCTATAACAAGGTTCATAATGTTCCAACATACTTCAAGGTAAAAAGGCAGCACGCACAGATCTTCAGGACAGAGTTGACCAATCTCAGTTTCACCAGTTTATTCTGGCCATGATAAACTGTTCAACCTGGCTGCTCTGATAAAGTTCAACAGGCCAAAACGTCAGCATTGTTCAAAATCATACCAAACACACATTGTTCTTACAGCAGAATTTTCCTATAAGTATCTTAATTAATACAAATTAGCAATACAGTTTAGTTATCATGGTCTATTATAAACAACGACACATGATTACCTTTGGATAAGAAGGTCTAATAAAGTTTTACACCAAAATTTATCTGTTTAGCCGAAGAAAGTATTATAATTATCTGCAGAAACAAAGGGAAGCTACCACATCAGTTAAAAATACATATCAGTAAATCTCTTGTCAGAGCGTATAACTGTGCAGTGCTTCTGCAACACGCATTATTGTTGTGAGCTGACCTGCCACAGGTTGGTTCTGTTGGCCTGGAACTTGTTTCCCCACGGATAAGTTCGACCTGGAACACAAGAGGCAGGAAAGGGATAAGAGGACATTGCAAACAATGAAACTGTACACTGATTATTGAACAAGGTGGTCGTCAAAACTATAAAACAGTCAAGAGCAGATGCGAACAAACAGTCAAAAAGTTAGAACATATAACCATAATGGCGGCACATACAGTATTTCTTCTATGCTTTCAGTGTATTGACTGTGTACCTTGCAGCCCCCCACGTGCAGCCCACTCCCACTCCTCCTCAGTTGGCAGTCTCTTGCCCTTCCACCGACAGAAGGCCTGAGCATCATTCCAGCTCACCTGAACCACCGGGAAGCTCAGGCGCTCCCGAATGCCTGAACCAGGTCCTGCAGGCTGAACAGAGGAAGGTCAAAGGAGTTAAAGGCCAGCACTGAAGGCATGCTACGAGATATTCAGACAACAAAGGAAGAGACTTATCACCTCACCTGTCTCCAAAACACCCGCTCTATAGGCAGCCACCAAGGAGCAGACTGAATAAGAAGGACGAGAATCAAAAGTTATCCATTGGACAGCATTACAAATGGTAATTGCTATATTTAAAGTCTACCAAGTGTATTTGACAGTGTTCTTACAGTATGTATGGCAAACTGCCAAATGTTTCTACACCATCAACTACAATTTTCATTATTGATTAATCTATTTATTTTTTAAACAATTAATCATTTAGTCTATAATGCCCACACTGAAGTCATTATTACTATTATAATGTTTTTTTTTTGTCTGACCAACAGCTAGAAACGCAAAGAAATCAATTACAATAATGTAAAACATGGAGCAGAAGCAAATCTTAAAATCTGATAGTCTGCAAACAAGAAATGTTTGTTGTTTTCCTGTTGATTGAAATGATTAATTAATGGTCATTTGATGTCAGACTAACAATTATGCTCTGATTGATCAAAAATCCCACTACCTCAATCCTCTGTGTGACTTTGCTCTTCAGCTCTTCTGGCACAAAGTCTTGAAACACAAAACTCCAACCAAACGTCTCAGCTTCAGTTTTGTACTTCTGTGCTCTCACAAAGTCTCTGTAGTGAATCAAGGTCAGCGGTTTAGTTATATAATATTTTGCTAAGTAATATCAAAACACTCCTATATCAGGTAGCAAGTCTGATTACCTGAAGTCGGCGTTAGTGACGGGGTATGTGTCTATTTTAAACGGCTGCAGCTGAACCTCCTTGGTGGGAGCCTCTCCATCTCTCCCATCAGCTGCACTGGTTCCCATTAACATCTTTCCTCCTGGTATACTCAACATGTCATCTGCTGCTGTGTGTCAAAACGAAACTTTTCTCTATCATGGCGATTCAGTGTTAATATAATTTAAGTAACGTTATGTTCAGAAAAAAGTAATATCTTACCCGACACTGTCAGTAAAACCACCGCAGATATCAGAAACACTACTTTAACCTTCATTTTAACAGACTAGTTTTAGCTAACATTAATGAAGCATTACGTATGTGTATATAACGTTTATAAAAATACAAGTTTAAGAGCTAAATATCAGCAAAACTTCCCAAACTTGGATACATTTCTGTCGGACAGATCTAACCGTTGCACCGGAAATGGGTTCAACGCTAAACAGGTTCCGTGTGAAACAAAAGGGTCCGCTTCATTAAAAAAAACTTATTTAAGTATTTAATTTCTTTCAATTGATTTTTTCCCTTTCCCTACAACAATGATATGAAGCGACACAATGTTGTTATAAAGTTATAAAGTTTTATTTATAATTTTTAAACTCTGAAGTTAAATTTAAGACAATAAAACGCTGCTTCTTGCCGCTAAATTATATACGTGCTACAGTTGGAAAAAATAAAAATAAAAAAATAGACAAAACTTCAATTACTAAATTTATTTTTTTTTTTTAAACATGAAGCTAGTTTGTTACATGAAAATTTAAAAACTCGTCTAGCTAAAGAACAAATCACCCCCTTGATAAGTGTATTTGTAAAATTACTTTCATCATCTATTAAAGCCTTGAAGATATATTACTTTATATCCACGTTTACAACCTTGACTTTCTTTACTAATTACGATCTAAAATAACCTGTTATTTATCTAAACACGCCCTTTATGATTGTACTACATGAACGCCGGACATTTTTGTTTCAGAAGCTTTAAATGGAAATTTCGCATGCATAGACTAAGAAATTATATTTAAACCATTCAATCAAGTTTTTTCTGTTCATGGTCGTAAGTATGTGTATTTACTTTATGTACAGTGGTAGAAGAAATATTCTACATCTGTTATCAGAGTGGAAAAGGATTTTTTTTTATCTATGATGCGTTCATGTGTGAGAAGCACTTTGCTGTAACTGGTGGAGATGAAGCAGTTTTGACTATTACATAGCGTTGAGCAGTTCAATCTATCAGTGCATGTCATATAAACGTTTCAGTTTTGTGTATAAAAATTGATCTTTAAAGTAAATACAGCTTGTATTTTAGCAGAGTTAAAAGTAAAATATTTTTCATTTAGAATTGTTGTGGAGTAGAAGTAGCAGAAAATGGAAATGCTCAAGTTCAAGTACCAAATATGTATTGAAGTTACATTCTACTGCTGGTTGTTTACCTGTTTTAATAAATTGGTCCGGATGTTGTTCATGATATTTGTGCACTCTCCCAATTAGAATAAGAATATTGTTGACGCTGAGCAGCCAGTTTCTCTCTACAGTCAATAACTGTATGTTATGCATCTGATTACTCTTCAAAGACAAACAGCCACCAAATCTTTCAAGAGCCAAGAAAACTTTTAATGGGTAGAAACAGAACTGAGTGGCAGAGGTCAGTGCTTAACAAAATCTCATAAATAAACCAATCAGAGGGAGGCATTGACAAATCCATGGAAAAAAAACCCAAAACGAATATAACAATGGTTTCTGACAGACGCTGTGATGGATGCCGTGGGGTTAACAGCGGGCCGTCCATCAGACTGGGATGCTTCAGAGTTCCTAGACTGGGGATACGTTGACTGAACCATCAGGTAAACAACTATCCCTGTGAGTATGATGACAGCTGCAGCTTCTTCAGTGGACCTTTAACCTTTGAGAGAAGACATTCCAGCTCGCATGATCTCATCCACCAGCAAGATGTTGCTGGCGATCACCGTGCTGTAAAGAAATGAAGAGTCGAATACGAGTTTGAGGAAATTATGCATAAGAATTCCACATTATTGATCTTGCACTGTTTAGAAATGTGTGATCTTACCATGAATGGAGAAGCTGTTTCTTTACGCTGTAATTATCCCAAACACCTGCTTCTCCTGCCACCATGGGTTCCCCTGAAGAACAACAGGATTTAAGTAAAAAATAAGCTTGTGACAAAAGTGCATTAGAACCCTCATAAAGCATCCCTTATGCTTCCAAGACTAGGGATAATCCTGGTGACTAATTTCCCTGTCGACTAAATGAAAATTTTAATTAAGACTGGTCGACTGTGCTAAATTTTGACAGTTTTCTGAGTGTTTTGCCTTTTTTAGACTAATTTATTGTTCAGTGTTTGAAACATTGTCCCAAAAATATGTGCATTAAGAGCCCTTTGACGACTTTAATCGCAATCTTCAACAACCGTGACAAATTTTAAATGCCACTGAAGGACAAGACACTTTGCACTGTGCGGTATGAATGTGAACATGACGGCAAATTGCCTCTGAAATGTGGGGCACATTGGACCTTGCAGATTATCCAACAGAAATGATAGCAAGTCACTTTAAAGTTAGCAAAGTTAACAAATAATATAACATCTCAAAAAACATAAATTGCTGCTGATTTCATTTTCTAGATCAAAGTACTGCCAAACCGCGCTGGTTTTGCAAGAGGACATCTCTCTTATTTCCCACCATGCTGTTTTAAAACTCCTACTCAAGTTCCAGCAAAGCCATTATATTATGCAAAATAATCTTCTATTAACAGTGTGCCGTGGTTCTGACCTGTGCTGAGGTCGACTCCAACTAGCTGTCCACACTCTTTGTACTCCGTCTGCAGCTTCAGCAGGGTCTCCTGCGGGTCGTAACCGGAGTTCTGGGCCAAAACCTGCAAAGGAGGTTGTATTTTTAAACTCAGAGGCTGATACAGTATGAATGCTAACAAATCTTTTTTAACATTTTTCCTGTGTAATATGTAAGTGTTTGTGGGACTATAAATATTACAGCATTATTCAGGAGCAAGAGATTTCTATTAGCACAAAGAAACAGTGGAAGCCTGGGGACAAGGTAAAAATCCTTCACCTTGGGGATGACTAGGAGAGCATCTGCAAACGCTTGGACTCCCAGCTGGGCTCTGCCTTTCACATTGGGCTTGTGTTTCACCAGAGCGTCCGCGACAGCCACCTCAAATGCACCTGCGCCGGACACGACACAACCTAAAGAAACAAAGAGGGGGGAAAAAAAATACTCAGAAAACACAGGTATAACTGTCTCGGCTCCACAAGGCAGGAACGATATGTTTAAAACTAATTGAATTAAAAAAAATTGGGGAGTTTGTTCTGATCAGCTAATACATGTAGGAGAGACTGAAACACTCCTAACGCAGAGGTAAAGACCAGAGTCACTGTAGCACAGACATGGGAGAACAGGGAGAGCCACATCAGCATCCCTGGGTGTTCGCTGTGCAAATGAAACCAACTAAATTTTATTTTTAAAAAAACACAAATAAACTGGGCACATTTTCAGTAATTAGTTTCATGATAAAATCAAAATCAAGATAAGCAGAAGAACATAAAGAAATGACTGGAGCTACTGTCTGTAAAGCAGATTTTGCTGAATGTAGCATCTGGATAACAAAGTCTGGAGAGGCTTTACAGAGTTGCTTTAGACAGGGAAACCAAAGCTTCAGAAGAGGGACAAAACTAACTTTCTTTTCTAAATTGAACTGCAAGTTTTAAATGTTACAACATGACAGTCAATGCATGATAAACCATAAAAAGCATCACAGCAGTAAATATTTCCACGAAACGGTCATATGGTAAAATTTCAGGTTCCCTCTCATCTTACCATCTTCAATGGCGTTCTTGACTGCCCGCAAACCATCCCTTACGGCATCTTTGATCTGTGTAAGGGTGTGTTTGTTGGGTCCCTTCACCAGCAGGGTAACGGAGCGAGGGTTCCCACACTTCTCGATGAATGTGTACTTCTCCTCTCCCTGCAAACAGGATTAGGAGTGACACCTTTAGACTGGAATAAATAAATAAAAGAATACAGTCAGAAGAACTCAGATGGATACTCACCAGTGTGTGTTCAAAAACCAACCCAGCGTGTCCCAAGCACTCAGGTGTGAGGTCATCAACCGAGTTCATGGCAATGCCGCCACAAGCGAGGGTGAGCCTGCAGAGGGGAAAATAACTCAGATCTTTAATGTGATTTATGATAATAAATATGCAGCTGTTGACAGAGTGTTATCTGTGCAGGTGTCCATGTCCTGATGCAAGTTAAGCTATCTGGCTCATTTACTGTGTTATATTAAAAGAAATGCATCTCTGCCTCTTCGACAATGGATTTCTCAGCATTTGTCCAACATGTCAGTTTAAATACATTTTATGTCCAAAGACTGTGTCCAAAGACTGTGTCCAAAGACTGTGGAAAATTGTGGAAAAAACTTGCTAAATTGGCCCAGAGGGGTAGAGATGTCACATACAGTATAGAATACAGTAGACAGTGAGAGCAACTGACATAGCGTGCATAACATGCCATACCCCGAAAAATTTTAGTATCTGTGATAAAAACAAAAAATATAGAAGTTGATGACATATTGTACTGCTCACAATGAAGCATTTGTGCTGAAAGGCGCTCCCCTGTGGCTGAACAAAGTATGACTACTAAACCCTTTTCAATCATTTACTTGTCAGATGAAATCATACAAGGTGCAACACAATCCTGTCAGTTTCTTCAATGTGTGCATTGAATTCTGCCTTTTTTTCCCACCGCCTCTTCTTATTTTGTGGGAGGCTTCTTCATGCTTGTTCATGTTTTCAGTCTAGCTGTGACGTTAATCTGTTTATAGCATTCCAGATGGTTCTGGTAATCCATGGTTTCTGGTTATGTAATGATTTAACTATAGTTTTGTCTGCAGTTGCTTCTGTTGTTTTACAAAGTCCACCACAGACTCAACAAATTCACTGATGTCATCCACCAAAATTAGCAAGTATATTTGTGTTATTTTACATGCAGGAAAACCCGCTAAAAAACAAAATAAACTCCTTTCCCATATAGGGCTGCCACGATTAGTCGACTAATCGATGACTAATCGACTATTAAAATAATCGGTGACTATTTTAGTAATCGACTAATCGGTTTGAGTCATTTTTCATAGAAAAGTACTATAAAAGTACCCCAAAATACTCTTACTGCAGCTTCTTATGTTCAGATATTGGCAGCTTTACACACTCTCCCATGACAGTGAACTAAAACCCTGTGGTGTGAGTATGAAACAAGACATTAGATGACGTAATTTTGGGGTTTGGGCGAGACAAACCGACATTTTTCAAAATTTTAACACATTTTTCGATAAAATGATTAGTCGACCAATCGAAGAAATAATCGCCAAATTAGTCGACAATGAAAATAATCGTTAGTGGCAGCCCTATTCCCATAGCCTGTAGATGAGCATGCCTTTCTGTGTGTAAACTGTGAAAAGCAGCATGGAGGCCAGTGAAAATGTACGGCCGTTGCTTCTTTTTTTTTTTTTTTTTTTTTTTAGTCTCTCTTCCAAACTCAGTGCCAACTAATTTGGAAAAATGTTCTAGCACTGCTTGGGCAAAGAGAGACAAATTTATGGCTGAGATGACAAAGAGTCAGAGATGCTACAGCAAGGTGCATCGGAAAAGGGGCAAAAATTGGGGTGTCCACCCCTGTGTCCTGTCTCCATTACCACAGATCGGAGCATGAGTCGATAAATACCCGCAACTACAGAGTTATTTGCTTCAGGAATGAAGCTGGTGTTCTTTTCCATTCTTGTAACGAACACAGTAAGGTCTACTTTTACATCAGTGCTTGCCCCCAAAAACAGATCAACTACTAAATTTATATCTGAAGTAGGGAAAATGTCACATTCTTACCTCTCCATGTTCCTCCTCTTTGCCCTGCGCAGGGCTACGATGCCCTCCTTGGCAAGGGCATCCAGGGAGAACGGATCAATACCCTACACAGGACAAAGAAAAAAATGTAACATTCATTTGTCTTCATCAATTCAAGAATCAATTTATTGTGTATTCATGTCAGTTTCAGCAAAACTGAGTTTATTCTGATCCGCTGAATACATGTAGGGGAGGAGTGGACTCTCCTAATGCAGAGGTACAGATCAGATTTACTGTAGCACAGATACAAGAGACCAGGGAGAGCTACGTTAGCATCCTTGGGTGTTCTCTGTGCACTTTATAAGATTGATTAATTTTCACTGACATGTGTTGCGTCATAAAATGCTTACTAAAGAAATTAAATGTCTTAAACCATATGTGAATTGACATGTAGCTTGGTGAAATTAATTACTGATAGATCTGTAAGAAGAAGAAACCTGATTTTTATATTCAACTACTGACAGATGGCACTGTTTACGGATTACATAGCTTTCTGTAAACATCCATTTGTCTGCTCATTTCCTGTAATCCTTCACCGTTTTATACGACTAGTTACGCTTTTACAGTTTGATTGTGATGTTTTTAAAGCACATTGTCAAATGAAACACCTTAAACGAGCTACTGTTTGAGCTGCTCCCAGTAAGGAGACAAGAAAAAACACTGCAAATGTCGTGCAGTGAAAATGCAAATACTGCATGAATCCTCTTCACACGTACCTTCTGGTTAATGACGACGAAGCCCTTCTCCCCGTTGGGACAGACTTTGTTCTTAAAGCTGATGATCTTCTGCACGCGATCTTCAATGAACTTCCTTTCTGCAGCCACAAGCTTCTCCCTCTCCTCGGCACTCTTGTAGAAGAAGCCAGAGTTGACCTCCGTCTTTTCATACTCCAAGGAGACGTTGCAGGTCAGCACGTAGGCGTCCTCTACCCTCTTCTTCATGTCTGGGTGTCGTGCACCGTGGTCCAACACCAAACCTCTGATCAGCCTGAGAGAGGGGAAAAAAGCAACAACCTTCAGATGTCTGGGACCTCAATACACCCCTAGACCACTATCAGTAAAAGATGGTGTGACCAATCCTTAGTACATTAAGTACTGTATGCATTCATTACCGGCACAACCATGGTGAAAAATGTGTTTCTTTTCAACAGTCGAACCATGCACATAGCATATCTAAATATGGCACAAAGGAGCCCTAGCTGAGGTTCTGAAGGGGAACCAAGCGTGCTCAACTGTTATCATATCTGCCAACACTCCTGATTTTCATGGTTTTTAATCCTTTCTCCTGCTGTGCTACCAAGTGGTAATTTGGAAATAAAATGCCAGATTAGACTTGAGGACAGTATAATCTCCTCCACACATTACATTCAAATTGTATCGCAATACCTGACTAACCAGTCTGGAACATGAGTTGTCCACCCTGCCCAGCTGCACTCGCTCTGCCTCTGCTCTCCGCTCTGACACTGAAAATCTTAAGCCCCGTTTCCACTGAATGGAACGGTACAGTAAAGTTCAGTTTGGTACGCTTTTATTCCATTTCCACTATGAAAAGTTGTGGATGGTACCAATGGAACGATTGGGTACTGTCCCTATTTTGGTCCCCCCTCTGTTGGGGTACCTAGCACATAGATCCAGTACTAAAAGGTGGAGCTGTGAACTGTGCAGTCCGTTGATTGGTCAATAGCCGTCTGCTCAGGGCTGAGTTGTGGCTGGTTTTGAGGCTCATGTAACCACTGTTCATACCATTGACAGTTTTATTAGTAGACTGTAACTATAAAATGAAAGGACGTTTTGTTGCTTCTTGCAGCAGCTGTAGTCAGAGAAAAAAATAACTTAATTCACTGGGCGACTGCCAGCGACTTTTAAGGTGGAACGTTAAACTTGTTACTCAGTGCATGAGATCATGACGTGAATCAATCAACACACCTTAAATTTCACTGACAGCTTTGACCATCACTTTATGTTGACGTCATGTTTTTATATGACACACTTTTAGTAATGAGTGGATCATATATTAATTTCAACCAGGTTATGTGAACTGCATATATTCTAATCTGCACTCTGAGAAAAAAAAAAGCATGGTGGAGTGTCTCTCCTGTGGGCTACCTCAATACTAAACCCCCGAGCTTGTCTGAGAAGGACCGAATGCACAAACCCGCTATTTTTAAATATCGCATGGAGAGAGACTCTCACTGCAGCCTGTTAAATTTTGTTCTGAAAATGCTGCCTGTGTGTGTAGGAAAGAGCCACTTGTCTCTCTTGCCCTCCACAAGTGTTGTTCTGCACGTGGCCTGGATGTCAGTATGAAATGGGAAACACTGTGGGCTAGTTTTAATATTATGTTTAAACTTTTTATTAAAACACTTTGTTCATTTTGTATGTATTTCAATTTTAAAATGAGTTATGAATTTAAGAGTAAATAAGTCATTTTACTTTCACATCCCTGCATTTATGCTATTCATCTGTGGTTTAGGGTTATATGCGGTCGGGGGCTTTAAGGGTAGGCCTTTTGTCGATTCCCCAGAAAATCTCCCTCTTTTCGCAGCCTAGCGTTGGCAGGTATGTGTGTCTTGAGCACATAGCAAAAAGGAGCAGGACTCAGAGATCGTTAACCTTGATAGATAGATGCCTCTTGTTCCAAGTCCTTCAGCTTTTATAAATACTCACTGTGTATCGCAGTCAGTCTTGTGCTTCATCTCCATGATTTCCACCATGTACAGGTCAATGGGCTCATTGGGTTTAGTGATGGCCAGCACAGCATCTACTACAGCCTGAAAACACACACACACCAAGCACAAAAAAGATTACGACTGGAAATAATCGCTGACCACCACAGCAATTATCTGACTACGCTGTCATTATTTGACATTTTACAGCCAAAGGGATAAACTAGTCTGCTAAGAGTATAGATAACCAACAAAACAATCTTTGCTGTGGGTTCATTTGCTGACTTTCAGCTCTGCGTACACTGAACTCCATTTCCTCATGTCTCACCTCAGTGAGGAGGTCTGCCAGCTCTGCGTAGACCTTGGTCCTGAGGGAGGTGCGTGCTACGTTGATGAGGGTCTCCCTATCCATTTCCCGAGTCACCTTCACCTCCTCTAGAACAGCCAAGGCTTTCTCTTTCGCTGCCTCAAAGCCTTCAGCGATGATTCTTGGATGAAGACCCTGCAGCATAAAATCAAAAGGGAATTATGATGGGAAGATAAATACAGTTCTAAATAAATGCAGACCAAAGAGATTCACATGCTAATTTTGGTTATGTCACGTGCCTGTGTGTTCCTCATCAGCGAGGATATAAATGGATGAAGGAGGAGTAGTGCCGGTGCCAGTGGGCCAGAAGGCTGTGACAGTTGTGTGTCTCTAAGACATGGGTAATAAGTAAGAGTTTGGCTAAGTGCGGTGATATTTGTTGGCTGTGTTTAATCTTTTCTTTATATTGTGTGTCCCTGCTACAGGCGGTCCGGTTCCCTTTTGGAGCTTGTTTTTTCACTGATGGTCCTTTTCCCCTGTTTTCATTTTGAATTAACTTCCTTTAAACTGGCAATTCGTTTTGTTTGCTTTTTTTCCCCCCTTTTTTGAAAGTTCCCTCCATTTCACTGTGTTACTCCCTCTTTCCCCTTGATCTCTGCTGGGGATGTAACAGGTTTAAAAAAAGAAAACACGGTGTATATTCTGAGTGTATAACAAAACATGCATATGACAGCAAAGCTTTTAAATAGCACGCCTCTCTCCATTACCTCTGACACGTAGAGGTCAGCCTGCTTCAGCAGTTCACCGATGATGAGAACATTTGAGGTGGTTCCATCTCCTGTGATGTCATCCTGCGCCGTGGCAACCTTCGCAATCAGTGATGCTGTCGGGTGCTGAATTTGCTGCAAAGTATAACGTAAAAAACAAGTGATGGCACAAAACTCTCACAGTTTATTGAGGGACAACAAAGACTACTTCACAGAGCCCAAGGTGACATCTAAAAAAATGTCTTGTCAGAAGTATAGACTGGGTACTGTGGCAGATATTCAAGAGTCCAGGGAGAGGTGCTGGACATTAACAGCACTTGGAAATCCATGGCAAACATTATAATGCATTTAAAATGTTAGCACTTTGCAAGACATTTAAAAACTTGGGGTGTTCATGTTTCTATCATCAATATATTCGAGAATATATTAGTGGTTTTGTGCCCCAATTAGGAAGCAAAATGATACTTTTAATACCTTGCATTCACATATAAACATGTTGTCCCACAAATACTCTTTCTAATTAAACACAAACGCCAAATTCCTCATATAATAAATGCCTCATTAAGTAAACAAGGCTAATCATACATGTAGTCGTTTGTTGTTGTTTATTGGATAAGGGACTATGCTAAATATACATGCACAGGCTTAAATGGCATCAGCATAAATTAGGGGTGTGGTCGCTCCAATAATAAAGCACAATGAGGAACAGGATAGTTGGACAGAATCAGTGTCATCTCACAGTTCAGCACTTCCTTACCATCTCGTGTAACAAGACGTTGCCATCTTTGGTCAGCTTTATGTCCCCTGCACCAGACACCAGCCTGCAGAGCCGAACAGGCAGGAAGGAGTTAATTTTAACTCGCCAAAGAAAAGGCTGGTTAGCTACAACCTACTGTATGTCACCAGTTAGTCAAGAAAAGTTTAAGTTGTCTGTCAGCCATTACTACCATGTCAAGTATCTGTAACAGTTACACTGACAGAGATGCAGTAACGCTGTTAGCAATATAACTAAAGTTCAGAAATAATTCCCGACACTGAACAATAACTAACGTTAACCGTTAACGTTAATGTTGCCAGTGATTATGTAGTTTACCAGTTAAAGATACAAGTTAACATTAGCAGACAGTGTGTGATTATGAGTCCTAACCGAGATTAATTCTGAGCATGTTAGCGTAATAAGCTAACCGGCTGATGCTAACATGCTAATGTTAGCTTAGCGGTTGTCAAGCGGATCGTGACGATGACTGGGCAGGGCAACGTGCCCCGGGAAAATCCGCTATCCGTTAGCCTGTGGGGGGCCTAGCTGACCGACAATGTGATTCAGCACTTTGTGGCGGAGGATGACACAGCAGTAGACAGTAGAGACTTTGCAAATTTAAAATACATCCATTATAAGGTGTCTGCAGGATGACTATAGTGCGACATGCGCACACGGTGTACCGGTGAAATGCAGCTAACGCTAGCTAGCTAGCTAGCTACTTAGCAAAGGTAGCTTAGCACGCGTGCTGCACAAAGGGCTCCAGTGGCACTCACATTTTCATGGTCCCCTTCGGTCCCAGGTTACTTCTCAGCACATCCTGAAGCCCCCGGGCGGCACTGATATTAACCGCCAGGGCGGCCTGGGCCCTGGCCACCTCTGCTTTTGGGTTCAGAGCTTTCACGGCAGCCATGGCGAAGCAACTCGGCCAGCGAAGTAAAAGTAAAAAGTACCGCCGGTAGGGAGTCCGCACTGCTCGGGCTCAGACGCTCTCGAAAGGAGAGTCGCTTTCCAGAAGGCTCCAACACGTGTTCTCATGATGCCTTTATGTACACAGTCTGGGCTCGGACATTGCAGATTTCTAGGAAGCGTTGACTCCCCGTTCAAATTAATCCTCACTGATCCGATTACAAGTGATTGTACCTACTATTGGAATAACGAGAGGGCAGGGGAGACTCAGTTTGGGGTAGAACAGATTCAACACTGCATAGGTTTTGCAAATAAAACTAAACAACTAATAATGATAATACAACTACTGTTGTCTAACTTACTTGGGCTATTATTATTCGTTTTGCTTTCACTAGGTCCCGTGGAGGAAGACTGCTATTCTCAGGTACACTCAACAGGAAAACACATTTATGCAGTGGTCACCATTCACAATTTCGTCGGTGGTTAATTGTGCGCTTGAAGAGTTGAGATTTCCGACATCCACTGAAGGTAGCATAAGTCACACCCTAGACGACGCGCCGGTTAAGCGTGTTACGTCACCTTTGCGATTGTCTGATATGGAAATATATGACATACAAGGAGTCCAAGGTTTTTTTTTTTCATTAGAATTTAATTCAATATGTACAACTAATCTGAAAGCACTGCAATTCACATTTACCACATTGAGATATTACTTCTCTCCCGTCCACGTTTACCGACATCAGATAGTTTAGAATACCCCCCACTTCATTTACAGATACAGGATTGACCATATGTCTGGCTTGGTCTATAAACCCACTATGTATATCTACAATCTGACCATTTAAAAAAACATTAATCTCAGTTAGAGCTCACATTCACCCGGTTGGCATTAGTTGCTTGACAGAGGGACAGGCCAAACCAGTCAGTGTACAGCAGTTTGTAGATACTGATTAGTTCTGCAGAAATTAAAAAAAAAAAATCTTATCATTTGAATGATCCTGTCTCCTCCACTGCTGCAAGAGCCAGATATGCCACTTTGTTTCAGTGAGATAAGAATCTGGAGATGTGCTCAGTTTAACAGTGAAGATACAAACCAGGAAAACTGACTCCTTTGGCGGACTCGGCACTTCACCCAAAGATCTGGACGCTTTACTCACATATCCAGCAGGAATGAAATGCTCTGGATCAAAGTCTAGCTTCATGCTCTGACTAGTCTGACACTCAGTAGTGTGTTTGTGAACTTTAATTTCTGTGCGTTTTCATTATGAATCTGGTCATCCAGCCAAATGATTCTGAAACAAATAGTGGTACACACTGTAATCATTTGGCTGGATCAAAGCCTTGTAAACATAAAGTCACAATTTCTAGATGAGTGTATATCTGGTGAACTTTTACTGTATATAAAGCTAGAGTCTTACCATGACCCTACAACACAGGTGTCTATACCTGTAATTATCAGCTTCGTCGTCTATTTCACAACACTGATTTGTAAACAGCACGCTCCTCTTTGCAAAACTGACCATCATCTGTAACATATAAAGCTACCCAATTCATATTGATAGTGAACTGTGAGCTCTGGGTGCAGTGTTTTTGTTGTGAGATACTGGAGGCAGGTACTGTTTGTGATCTGCTAGTGCAACAGGGCTTACGAGTCATTATTCTGAAAGACCGTCAGACATTTTCAGCCCCTGTGACCAGCACTAGAACTGCTAAATGTTTGATCTCTTCTTGGTATCTCATCACTCAAACACCGATGTTTTTGTATCATCATAAAAAAATACGACAAAGCTCTTGATATCTGACCCTGTAAAAGATAGAGACAGTCAAGAGGAGGGGCATGTCAAATTATATTTTGTCTACACAAAGCACATTAATGAATCAGTAACACATTAACCGCTGTAACAGATGCAGTTTTGGTGATTTGTTTTGAACTTCCACCACCCGAAATAAGACATTCTAAGCCCACACAGAAACGGGGAGTAAAGAAACGACAAAGAAAAACAAAAACTGAAACAGCATGTTGATGTTATGCAGATTTCCCTGGCAGTGCACACTCTGATGGTTGGTTACGCTCTCCACAGGTCAGTGCGACAGTTGCAGTGGCTGTTGAGAGGCTCCCCCGCTGTTTGTGGTTACTTCAAGGGCGAATTCTTCATGGGAATCATTATTCTAGATTCCATGTGCTGAATGAGAGGGACTGTGGGGTGGGGAAGGAACAACAGTCTTAGAGATTTCTGTGTATTGTTTCCATGCACACACACACAAAAACAAAACAAAAAAACGAAGGGGTAAGTGGGAGGGATCGGTTACACTTTTCACTTGCACTTTAGTAACCTGGATGAATCAACAACCAGTCTTATTTAATTAAATTAAAATATCATGGGAAACACATTTAAATCCCATGTTTAGGAAGGCCTTTCCTTAATATCAGCAAGAATAATGACCTGAAATGAACACAACCTGTTGTCTTTACAGTATTTCCATTTCATGTAGACGATCACCCATCCTTGATTAGAACTCACAAACTGCTGAACGACTGTTAGATCCCTGTGTTTAGATGTGCACCACAATCCACCACAATTATGCAGCATGTCAGTTATCAGACTTGTCCCCTGTCCCCGACCTTATTTTGGAAATATGGCTTACTTACATAAAATGTATTAAAGATGCATTATGTTCTCTTGCCACATACTGTACAGATGTCCCTGATGTTTGGCTTGTTGGTAGCGAAGAGGATTTTTTGTACAGTGGTTGAGTATGTTTGTAAGTCTGTTTTCATATGTCACTTTTCTAAGATGAAAATTAAATATGACAAAATACATGCAATATGTTGCTTTCCAATCTTGTGTGTGTCTAAGTATTCAAACTGGCAGCACAGTGACAGGACAGATTCTTTCATGTGACTGCACGGTGTATCCTTATAATGTGAATGTGTCTCAATTATGTTGAATAAAAGGATGCACCACTACCTGCAATGACCTAGTTCAACTATCACCAGGTCACGTGAGCAAGTCAGGTCACTCCATTTAGGCAGACAGACGAATAGCACTGGCCATAGCATATCAAATTAAAAACATGATATTAATAGGACTACCTTTCTGAACATGATATACTGTATACAACCACATGGCCAACATACGCTTGATCAAACTGGTGTTTTATACAATGAACTATGAAACAAAAACCTCAGTAACATATTTTGTTATGACTTTCATTAAATTTGCTTGAATTCATTCATGTTAATATCATCATCATGATATGACTCCACTCAGAGCTGATGTTAGATTATACTGTCCTCTGCTGTCAGAAAGGTAAAGTGAGCAGAGATAAGAGGGCAAACTAAGACGTACCTGTGTAATAAACAACCTCATCCCAACCCTCACGCCGCCAGGCTGCATTTCTGGTGTCTTCTCTGGACTGAAGGTCTTTGTAGGCTAAATGAAAAGAAAAAAGATATTGCTATGTTTATACAGTTTTTACTCAAATCAATGCAGAATACCTGAAGTATCCTTAGAAAAGTGTTCAGATCTGAAACTTTTACATTGAGTTATATTGATTAATTTCATCACCAAAAGGTATCTGATATATTTCCTGAATAGTAACAAACTGTTGAGGGGGCATCAAAGATATACCCAGTAGTCTGCTAAGAATATTATGTACACATTTGTGCACTTATTAGCAATCCAGAGATGCATTTTTAAATGTCCCTAATATGTAAATTTGGAATTTAAACTCGGAAACAATGCTCACCCCATAAGTGGTGAACTGTGTACAGGCTTCCGATCTGTGAGAAAAAGCCTCCCACTGCCTCGTGGTTCTCCTGACGAAACTCGATCGCACGTGCCCTGCGGAGCATCAAAGGGTCGTTACATTAAAAAACATTAACAAATTTCAATTAAAGAGTTGTATTGATTAAATCTAGGGATGCACGATATTGGATTTTGTGCCGATATCCAGTATGCCAATATGTAACAACTCATTTGACCGATAACTGATACCAATATTAATGTATCCACTTTTTTCTCCACCTATATTTAGTGATCAAGTCTGCTGTAGCGGAATTAACAACACATTATGCATGCATAATCTTACTGTGATAGCCCACCAACAGATGGAGACATTAAATACAATACTTTTTTAATGTATATCTAATATTCATTCATTGTGCAAAATAAGAAAAAGCACGTTGGCTACTTCTGATCAATCAATTTAAAGCTGATATTGCCAATATTATCATACATCCCTAATTAAATCAGTGTGAATTTGCAGGTTTTAAGTTCAAATATCCCAACATTTTCTCAACAATTAATACATCAAATTTTGATGTTACAACTTCAGAATTGTTTTGAAGCATTTTGGTTTTTATTACATTAACAGGCATATTCCCAGTCATTATTAATCAGACAGGTGCATATTGAATGCAGGATAAACAGGTAAAAAATTATGCTTGAGATTTGTGAATTATGTGTGATGCAGTTTGTCATGCTGAGGATTCATGCATAGACTGTGTAGCCAAAAAGTACCGTTGACTCATATTCATCTGCTACAATCTGTAAAACCAATAAAATAGTAGTGAGGAAATTTTAACAGGTGCATGATAATGGTAGCTCTTACCCAAACACTAAGAGAAAACTCAAGAGATTCTCAGATTAACTATAAAAATGAATCCTATTTGAGTTTCTTTTATACTAAATGTAAAAATAAGGAGCAGCATTTAAAAAGTTATGTCTCACCAGTAATTTCCCCACTCGATCATCGTCCCCGGCTGAAATAAAAATGTGCAGAACGGAGAGATGTGCAAGATAAGTTGGCTGTTTACTACAGCAACAGAGAAAAACATACATTTATGCATACTGTGAGGAAGCTGGAAAATTTTCTACAGCGTTACCCTGAGTTGGTATGATCGGAGCTCGTAGATGTTGGGTCCTGGACGAGGGACGGGTTCGTTCCAGAAGCTGAACTCCAGCAGCAGCTGGTTCCTACGAGACAGCAGCATCTTTCCCCTCTCTTTCCTGTAGTCCATAAACTCCTACAGCAATGACAAACAACAGCAACACATTACTCTGTACATCTGTCTAGGGCCTACAGACAAAAACGCTACATTTCTTAAAATACTTCACTCTGGTTAGATAGCAGGATGGATCACGGCCATAAAGTCAGATAGACTGGCTGCAGAATATCAGCTGAGGTTAGACCATTTAAGTGCATCAGCATTTTATACACCCGGAACAACAAATCGCCTCGTCTCATGTGGAGGTACAGTCATAGTCGTACCCTTTGTCATCTGTTTTGGGTGGTTAGCATCCATTTCCAACTCACATAAATCTCCTTGTATTAACTAATTTGGTCAGTTTTGAATTACTTGTGAAATAATCATTCCATTACACCGTGAGTAATCTGGGTTATTATCTGTTAATTGCCTAAAATTCATGTATAAATATGCAATTGTTCAGGATACCAAATTTTAAAAAGGAAGTAACCACACTAATCTGCCTGTTTGTGATCAATAACAGACTGATTTTAAATGGTTAGTGCCCACTTTAATGAGTGACATTTATGTGGGTAAGACGCCTGAAAATGGTTTCGAATTTATTTGCAGTTTACACATGGCGTACTTATTTTCATTCTAAATAATGTTATGTCATAAAAGTTATTTTGGTGAAACTTCAGGCACACAAACAAACAGAAAATTCCCCAACCTCTTGACATAAAACAGGAATCCACAATATGGACAAGGCAAGACTGGGTCCATTAACTGCACTTACCTTATTCACAGTAGACTAAAGTATTTCAGTAAATGAGCTTAAAAGATTATTGCACCAAAATTACAATCACACAGCTGGAACATCACACATAAAATGGGGAAACATTATGGGTGGAAAAATGGTCTGTGAATCTAATTTGATGGGTGCACTGCCAGAGACGGTGGCCTACAGGTCACCAACTACAATTGAACTGAACTAACCCGAGCACCCGTTACCTTATTCTGCCTGAGTTTGTTCATGACTTCGGTGAGAGCCGGGTATCCTCCCCGATATCTCCACAGGTGAACTAGAATAGAAGGAGCAGAAGAGCCAAAAATAATGCAGCTCTCGTATGTGTATCTAGATGTGTCTGTAGTTCTCTGGGCAAGATATTATTTTACATTAGCAAGTGTAGTTTAATTATTTATATCTAGACCACCTGTGATCTGAGCTGGCATGGTGAGATCAAGTGTATCAACCATGAACCTCTGGTCAACTTCCATGAGAAAACACGACAGGAAGTCATTTTACCACAATTACATCTGGTAAAATGTGAGATTTCAATTGAAAAATGTTGCAGTAAAAAACAACACTGGCTTTATTACATTCACATTTATTAGTTAAGTAAAAAGAAAAGTAGACAATGCAAAAGTTCTTCGCATCATGTAGAAAAGCATTTACTCTGCTGCTACACGAGACAGTATCAGCTATACCCGATTAGTATGAAAAACCCCAAGATAATGCACAATAATAATAATACGCTGAATACAGTGATCAAGCTGAAAAATCAACCGCTGAATAAGTAAATCAGTTATGAAAACTGCATATTCGACACCAAGTTTCCTACAGTGTAAAACAAAGTTTTTTCAGAGCATAGTACTGGATATTGTTTCCAGGCGCACACGCTGTGACTGTGAACATGTTTTATTCATGCAGTCTTTAAGATTACCTTAACTGAGGCTGCTATTACTGCCCTGTAACATGAGAGGCATGATTACTACTGAGCAATGATAAATGTCACCACGAGGACAAAATGGACAGCGGCCAGGAAAAGTGCAGTACATTCACAGCTATAATTAACTAAAATAGAAAAGCTGTCAAAGTGTTGGTTTGTGTCACAAAGGAGGAGAGAGACGGCAATATTCTTAGGAAATGTTTGTCTTGGAGAGGAAAATCTTTAGTAAAAACTATTCATCACAGTTTTTCTGAGCCTAAGGGTAGATCTCTAAACTGCTTGTTTGTCCAAACTTCACTTCAAAAGCCAGAAATATTCAATTTAAATAATTCAGAACAGAATGAAGCAACACATGCTCACATGTAAGAACCTGTTTTACTTGTTTAACGACTTGTGTGATAAATTACTGCTGTCAATTCATTAACTGTTGATTACTCAACAAAACTTTTGAGCACTACTATCTTGTCTGTGTTTTTGATTTAGCATTTTCTCTCTTGAGAAGGACGTTTGTTTTATGTAGACAACCTGATTGTGCAGGGTATCAATTAACCATTAAAATGCCATTAATGCTTGTGAGTGGCATTTGCACATTTGTACCGTAACTTTCAGACATAGAGCTTGAAGCGCGCGCTTACCTGCCTGATCCTGCTCTCCGTACCAGGTGTTCCATGTGCCCACAAGCTCACAAGTGTATTCAGGGTTAGCATGAATGGAAGGCAAGACGTCCGCACTAAGGGTACACACACACACAACACAAACACAAATGTGTAAAAACTCTGCACTGTTTATAAAACCAGCTCCTTGACTCGTCATCTGAATGAAGTCAATTAAGGGACAGGAACATCTTACCAAAGGTCATTGTAAGCATCAAGGCACTCAGGCTTGACATTGTGAACTGCAAGGAAACAACAAAACATGAGTGGATAATACACCAACTATCAGATTTCATGAGATTATTTTAGGACAAAAACATTTTTAAATCCATCTTAAAACAATGTAAATCATGCAGGCAGAGTAATCTTTTTTTTTTTTACTGCAGTAACAGCAAGTCACACACAATACTTACACTGTATTTTGTACAGGTTGTTGTCTTCCTTCTTGGCGAGCAGATGAGAGTGAGCGTCCTTTCTGGGGTCGACCTTTCTAACAAACAGGGACTTGAACCAGCTGTCTTCACGGAAAGCTGAGAGACTCCTAAGGTGAAACAACACACCAAAGTTAGATACATACAGCCAGCACCTTCTGCTACACAATGAAGAAATAAATGACTGCCAACAATAGAAAAACTGACTGACTAGTGCAGCATACAATTATGCTGCTTGTAAAGCACCAAATGTTTTGGCTCCTCAGTACACTTCTGGCTTGCTCAGTAACTAAAAACAGGTCCTGTTCGCTGGAGCAAACTGACCTGAGATCTGTCACAACTGTGTTTAAGTTCAAAAAGCAAACCTAAAACATGTCTTACTCTCTCAGGGCTGTGATTAGTTACTATGTGAGTGTGCACGTGGTTTGTGTCGAGATCAACATATCAGCAGGTATTAGCTTGTTGCAATCACTGCATCATGACATTGATGTGTAAGTTGACCATCTTCTAATAATAAAATGTATGCATAGAAATTTCAAAGATTTGTTTGAGGTAATTTAGAAGCTGTGTCTCCATCATGTCACATAGCTCGTTCAACATGGGGCAAAAAGAACTTTGCTGTTCTACTGAAAAATGTCTTGCTCAGTGCATATGTTAGTCACAAGTAAATAAGGTTTATTTTCTTACATGTTTCTGTTAAAAAAAAACACATTGGGTGTCACACTGTTGTATTTTTAAGCCTCTCTCATCTTTTATGTAAAGCATAACAAGCTTAGATGTGATTTGAAGTGCTATATGAATAAAACTGCCTTGCACTGTGCCTCTTAATAAGACTGGGGTCAGTACAAAGTTGCACTGTATACTGGTAAGTAATGTCTGCAGCTATGAACTTTGTACAAATGTCTTAAGACTATCCAACTCATTCGTTGCTGAGAAATTCAAGCTCAGAGTACAGCAGCAAAGAAGGCTATAAGCTGTGCATACTGCACATAACCAGAGGATTAGTCTGCATGGACTCCTAAGCAGCCTTCCCACCTGAACAGTATTTCAGTAATAAACTTAATTTAAAAGTGCTAACAAATAGCCTACTTCATGCGACTGTTACTGTAATTTAACAGGAAGCATTCCTATGACAGTTTGCCAGCTTACGCAAACACAACTGTTTTAAATAATATAATGCATTCAAAAATATCACATTTTAGCCATATTGTTTATAAATCGCAGCAGTACAGTTGTCTTTACACACGGTGGTTGAAGACAACAACTGCCGGAGCAAGAAACTGGGCCATTCACTAATCAAAACAAGAAGTGTTGTGCAGATATTCATTGCATTTTGACCTTGAAGTTTGGGACTGACAGAAACTCCGCTGTGACTTTGCATTATTTCTACACATAGTAACTGTCATTCTACGCACAAAACTATGAAGCACGTGAGATAAAGTGCAAACACAAGCCGCTTTGCAACTTTGTAGTACTGCAGGTTAATAATTAGCATTAGCAGAAAGTTAGCAAGTTTAGAGCTACATGGCTAATGCTAGCTACGTTACACGGGGTTCTAAACGCAGCCAACGTCCCTACGTTAGCGTAGCGTTAGCTTAGCCACCTAGCATACCGGACTTTGTCATTGGTGGTGAACTCTACGCAAGCAAAACACATTTTTTGGTTGTATTTTTAACATCTGCATTAAGAAATAACACATAGAAATGTCTTACCTTACGACAACCGTGACCTGCCCGTTCGCCTGGAGCCCATTATTCGTCTGTTTCAGGCCTTTGCTGACTCTTTGAAGGACTCGGGTCGCCATCTTTCCCTTGAAAGCTGTAATCAGTTGGAGGTTGTTTGACACGGCTGCAGCCGCAGTCCGGGCTGTTCCCGGTGGAGCTGACGTTACTCACATGGACGTAACTCGTCTTAAGTTTATATTCCAGAATCAGTGTGTGGTTCATTTGATAAGCAAGGGACCGTACGATATTGTACACAGAGTGGTTAAAATCACAGTTGATTAAGCATATTGAGCATTTTGATTTGACACCTGCTTTTAATTAAGACACAGAGTGACAACACAGCACTCTTGTTTTGGTGAATCTCTCTAAGGATGCTTTGCTGTGTTGAGTTATGTTTAACTTCGACTTCTAATCACAATTTACTTAATAATAAATAGGCTAGAGCTTGTAAAGGGCTCAAAGTAAAAGACTGACCCAAATACATTTTCATTCACATACACATTTCAATGAATGGATATGCTCTGACTGATCAAATTCATGAAAAAAAAATACTTGATACTGATAAAAATGCTTTTGCATATGCACCCTATACAGACTATATGTGATAATATTTTAATATGACTAATGTCTTTCACCTACAGGTCTTTGGTCTGACAGTAAGAGCACCATGCATACTTGCATACATGTTTGTGAATGACATCATGCGTTCTCATTGTCATTTTTATTGTAAATTCCTCAGAAATGTGTTGTGAATTCAAGACTATCTCAGCAGGTAGCAAAAAAAATGTATTTCCAACATTAACTGGCACATATGTTGATGACGGGTTTATAAATTTATATTTACATGAACACCTGGAACAGAAACATAATTGCAGGGTGACATTTAAACTAACAATACTCAATAAAACAATGCAGTTTTCTATCATGAAGTGGGAGTTTGTGCTGGCGGGGAATCAGCTCCGCTGGAGGCAGCAGAGATGTTGAGCTCCTGCAGTTTTTCTGATAAGGTCAAGTCCTCTCCCAGGCTGAGTGGAAGGTCAGTCAGAGGCTCCGCAAACTCACTTCCTTCGACTCTCTTTCCCGTCAGTGGGTCGACCACCTGGCCGACTTTATACACTATCTCAGACAGTTCGTGTTTCACGTGCTTGGACCTGGCCTCAGACAAAGCCTTGAGAAGGACAATATCTCCCACAGTGCACTGTTGCAAAGCATCATGGGCAAAGTAGGTCTTCCTCTTGTTGTAGTACTATAGTGGAGAAAAGACAGCATTTGACTTGTTTATATACACAGTCACTGTACAGCAATCAATCACTGATCTAAAAAAGATTGACATTTAGTTGTACACAATGAAGTTGATCACAGACTACATGTGGTTACAGGTAGCAACTTATTAATTTGTGTAAAATTTTCAATGCTTTCAAAGTTACTAAGCAAAGTGGGCAAATTATTATGTTAATGGGTTGTTCTGCAGTATTTTAGCAAGATTATTTAAAAACTGATTGGTGACACAAATTATTTTCCATCAAATAATGGTGAATGCAAATCACAAGTTACTACAGCCCCACTGCTAACTCAGTTCGGCCAAAACCCAAATAACCTAGTGTATTCAATTTATAAATATGGCATGAAAATTATCAATAAACAGTTCACATTTGTAAAGCTGTAAACAAGTCTTAAAAATTAAAACATTGTAAAAAAATTGCACCATATTTACAAGTGCTATCTCTTCAAAATAAAAACATGGATCAGAAATTTCTAGTGACACAAAGGTCAGCAGCAGTGTTATTAACAGTAACGGGAGCTGTAGCTGCCATGTTGGTTGTTGTGTGGAACTAGAGGCAGCTAAAAATATCTCCTCTCAATCAGCACTTGTAAGTTGTCTCACAGCCAAACATATGCTCATACCATTTCCCAATATAACATATAATCTTTTTCATTTCTTTTCCTTATATTGCTGACTCTCTGTTGTGTTATAATCCTTAACAAGCTTTCAGATCTTATACTGCTGGGTTTTTAAATACACACAGTTATACGCACAAGAAAGTAGGCATTGCAGCTTTTATTAACTATGCTCCAAAATTATGCAATACCCTTTAAAAAGCTGTAAGAGGTGCGGGCTCAGTAAACATTTTTAAAACAACAGCTGAAACCCTCCCAGGAGGTACCCTGGATTTCCAGGGGTCAAAGTTGGGGATAATGGAGACCTTTGTGGTCTGGAGAGACGATCACAGACATCGAGGACCCATTGTCAGTGGCACTGCAGTGTAGCCTTGCTTCTTCTTGTCTGTTTTACTCAATGTTGGGCATTTTGTCTTTGCCTATGATGTCCCTGCCTGTAGTTGTTGGTTTTGTCTATTTTTTTCTTTTCATATAAACTAATAAAAATTAAGTATATATAAAAAAAACAACAGCTGACAACCTATTTATTTAGTAAGGATTTGAATGTATGTAATTCTTATCATTATTAGGAGCTTTATATGAATTCTCTAGTTTTTACCTTCACTTTTGTATTTCATATTCATCATCAATTGTCTTTTTATCGGTTATTGTTGTCATTTTGGCTTTTATGTTGCATCTTTGTTGTAAAGCACCTTGAAAAAAATCGCTTGGAAGAAAGTCTCTACAGATAAAGTTTATTATTGTTATTTGGGCACAGTTCTTGTGCAGCTGCTTGCAAAACAATAACATTATACACTGTGTTTGGCATGTTTTGCTGAATGAAAGAAGAGTCTTGTGGAAGGACTTATCGCTACAGCTCAAACTAAGGCATTAAAAAATGGATTGTTTTGGCAGCGGTACTAAAACTCTGTATCATAATGGCGCCAGTATTATAAGAATAAGAACGTTTACCTAGCTCTCACCTTCTCTGGGCAATCAACATGTTTTAAATGTGATAGAGTAAAACTGCAGGTAGACGTGATAGAGAAGTAATCTGATTGATATCATGTTGGTATTTACTTGTTTGGACAGTATATTGTGGTATTATCTATGCCACCTGTCCTTCCTGTGAATGAACACTATAATAAGGTTTACCTTGAGCAGGTAAGGGTCCAGCACCAGCCTTGTGACTCTCACTTTGGCAGTTTTTTGCATCTTGGTCCCAATTACTCTGCCTATGATCCATTTGGCATGGACTGATGCATGCTTCACCGACATTATGGAAAGCTGTGTTCAACCCTGTGGTACAGAAGAACAAGAAAAGTTAACATTTATCCACAGCCATTATCTGACAGATGACGATTAACTGAAGGCTTAGTTTCTCGTTTACAAATATGATATCATAATAACTGGCCTCTATCACACGTTGACATGACAAGTTGTTGCGATTTCGTTGAATCACCAGCGAAAAGTAGCCAACAGTTAGCATAGCTTTAATTTTTGCAAACCTAAGAAAATATATATACAAACTTTACTCTGACAATTACATCATCGGCATTCACATCAATGTGAAACTAAGACTTAAGCATTAATAATAACATCACAGTTGTGTCAAATTCAGATTACAGGAGGATGACACACAGGGGCTACATAGTTAGCTTTACTGCAGCTAATGTTAGCTCTAACTTCACGACCGTTATCATTCAAAAGTAGAAATTACAAACCACACCAACTGTATTTGACATTAATACAGATTAACACTGCATGTAGGGTGTAAGGCAGAATGAACTCACCGAAACTACTTGAAAGAAATAATTGTAGAAGGTCAAAAATGCTTCAGAGGATGATCCATGCTGCTCCGGTCGGCTTGTATTGATGACGTTAACTACGGCTAGTAACGTGGGACATGCCGAGCGAAACTAAGGCACTTTTTTTATATTGAATTGGTATTTCTTTTAGAAATTATATAGTTTGTTATTATTATTGATATACACCATTGGCTTCATGGGATATTAAATATATATTATATTCTATATTACCTGCATTGTTATATAGATTGCATCACATACAGATGATGTTTTGCATTTAAATTGTTTGTTCTCTACATTCTCATGTAGAGAATTATCAACATCAAATGGTGTTTGAACCCTGAAATTAAAGCTAAACAATATACTGTAAATTAATTTATGTAAATAATCTGACTTGTTCAGTCGCTGTGAAATAGTGTTTGTCTCTTAGCGAGACACTTTCATCTGCTTCATGAAGTTTTCATTTTGGCCACCAGATGGTAGCAGACATCACTTTCTCAACATCGAGGGGAAACCTTACCTCACCTAACTGAAAGAAGAGAGGAGAAAACAAGAGATTTTAATGTTCCTAGTTAAGAAATTGGGTGGCATAAACTACAAGGTAAGCCAGAAGACATAATAATCAAAATATTTATTAGCACAACAGCACAGGTGTGATGGACTCTTACCATGTTGCAGCCTGTTTGGTACTGAGCTGCAGATGGTTCTCCTCAAACCACCTGATGACACAACATTTGAACTGAAACCAGGACTGCAAAGGAGATGTGAGGGGCTTTGAAAACATTTCATCCTAAAGGAGAAAATAGGTTACGTTCAACAACAGAACATTAAAACTCAGAATGGTGCAAAAACATTAAAAAACTTAAGTATGTGTGAGACAATAAGTTGGTAGTACAGAAGTTGAAAGGGACCCCGGTTGCAAGAATTGTTTTGCAGTCCTGTAATGTCAAGACCAAGAGTACATATTCTCGCTATCTTTCTATATTGTTTTTTCATGTAAGCATGCACAGATGTTGTAGGTTGGCTAACACAGCATCTGATCTGATGTGTACAAATGTCATGTCAGTCCATTCAGTGACTGTTGAGATATTTCAGTCTGCATTAAGGTGGTGAGATTGCCATCCCTATACCCAAAAGCATCAGTAGGATCAGTAAAAAAAAATGTCCTGTGAGTCTGATTTGAATGAAATTGAACATTTATCTTATCTTGAGATAATAATATTCATAACAGGGTAATTATATTGAAAAAAAAATGCCTTTGTTCTTAACCAAGTATCATGAGAAGACAACACCTAAACTTGAGATAACAGGACAGGGAAAAATGCATCCTTCAACATCTGTATGAGGGAATATTGTCAGTCCTCCATTAACTCTTCCATCTTTGATATTGATTTCTTTATGCCAGACATCTGTAAAAGCACAACAAAATCACCAATCTTCTATCCAGCCAGTGGATAGAAGATTCCTCTGGAACTCAACTAACGCAGATATAAGTGGCTGAAGGGGGGGGGCTAACATCAATACATACTGCAGTGTTAACAGTCTTGTCCCTGAGTAGGAATTGGCTGTGGCTCAGAACCAACCACAGGCAGACCAATCTGGTCTTAATCAGAGCCATGTTGTAGTAAAGCACAGGTCTGGGTCTCTGTTTCCCATTTAAGGCAGTGCAGCATTGGTATACCTCTGCCAGAATTACAACATTCACCAACTTTAGTCTCCTTCATACAAGAACACTGAGACAATTCACATTTTACCGACTGTTTTCGTACCGTTCCCTGTTACAAATAACGTAAGGCTAAACTGATGTTGAGCAGCGTTCCACTTTACGTTGCAACCGTTATATTACATATATCTATGGGACTATAGAATAGAAAGTCTGTTTTATTGCACTCTTATGATGAAAAAAAGCACAGGAGCAGCTCCACTATAAGGTCTCCCTCTTATCAAATCGGTGCAGATCACATGGTATCAATGGCCATATTATAATATTTACCCAAAGATAATCATAGACATACTGTACCTAAGTGCAAATGCATCCAATGTTTTTGTACATGAGAGAGCTGACACGGTCAGTTATCAGCTCTGAATCATGTGAAACCACGGCTGCTGTGACATAAGACAGAGTCCTGATAGTACATAGACTGTGTGATTGTACATGTATGTTTTCTATGATAACACACTGACCTCTTAATCAGCAGGTTTTATATTTTCATGCTTGATTAACATGCTAGAATAATGTTGGCCTGCATCCTCTTGTGTAAATTATTAGTCTCCAGATATGACATTTTTCAGTAGATTAGACTGTTTAACTAGAGTGTTTGTGTATGACTTTGACCGAGCCTATCACTGAATTAAAATCAGCCCTTAGGACCTGCGCATGGGGTCCTTTTTAAAGCTGGGAAAAGTTGAGCAACCGTATTGTGGAAACACTGGGAAGATTTGGTTATGAGAGAATGGGTTGTTGTTTTCAGAGTTTAAAAGAAGGTCACAATATCCCACAAACTGAAGGTGGCACATGGATATGGGACTTTCCTTCTTGTAGGCTGTGCACTACTCTCACCAAACTCTACTAATGAAGTGCGTCATAGGTGGTTCTGGTCAAGATTAGGGCCATGGTTGGGATTAAGTTTATGATGTGTGCTCTGACCACATCTGAAGGCACAAGTTTTACAAGCTGTAATGAATGCCAATGGCAAATGTCATGCTGAGAAGCCTGCCACCATCATTTCCGTCTGGCTACATCCCATTGCCTCCCTGATATCACTTTCTCTCTGTCTTTTGCATGTCTTCATAGTCAACACTTGAATCGGTCAACTGGGGACATTTCGGTCAGTCTCTCTTTGATGGCATTCATGATGTACTTGTTCATAGACACAAAAAACGTAGTGGAAGTAGATGTGTGAAGAATGTAAAAACAGAGCTTGAGAGAGAAAATCAAACCTCACTGATTATCACACCTCTGCACACCTTGCAATTCGATGAATGAAGTGGGTTAAATTGTCGTTCGAGCCCTCCATTTTCTACAGCTGGAAAGTAGGTTAGACGATCTGACAAGCACTTTGTTTCAAGCATACTGAGGCCTTTAGTGTTGGCTTATTCTGGTGCAGAAAGCTCAGCTTGATAGACAACTAAGGACAAAAAGTCCCCCTCAACATTCACCAAACACTTGACTGTACATCAGAGTAATCACACAAGATTAACACCGAGAAGATCCTAAACTACTTCAATCAGGAGGGACTGAAGAATGAAGTAAAGATTATATTCAATACGGAATGTGAGTGTACAGATTAACAGATGATTTGTGCTGATTAAGATTTAACACAAGTCTTTGGCGCTTGGACACCAGAGGGAGGTATTTTGTGATCAAGGGACGTCTGAGTGGCAGCAGGATAAATCACCGCAATGGAGCCCAGACACTGGTGTTGGTGGTGGTGGCTGCTGACTCTGAGGCTGATGGCTGGTGAGGTGGATGAGGCTGATGAATCCATAAAGACTAGGTGGTGATGGGGAGGTGGAGGGCGCACACGACAGCAGCAAGAAAGAACTACGGCAGAGACAGAACCATATTTAAAATGAGGAGCAGTGAGATGATAGGCTGACAGAGAAGGTGTGTCGTTGCGCTATTGGTTGATTGTGAATCAGCTGATGACTCTATTGACCTACAGAGACAATGTCACCTAGAGAAAGTGAGTGAGCATGCGTGCAAGGAGTGAATGGCAGGGTGAGAAAGAATCTTACAGCTTGAGCATAACTGAAGTCCTGACAGCTCGTTTAAAGGCACAGTTTTTGTATATGGACTGTGTGCATGTTTTTTTTTTTCTCTCTTTACCTGCTTTATATTAAAAAATACATGGAAATCTAACTTTTTACAATATGGGACCTTTAAAAATCACGGGCTATGTTTGAGATATAAGCAACCAGCTGTACTGAGGACTCATCATCCTGAAAAATATGCACAAAAACATGTTTAATAGATATGATCCAGTCTCGCTGATAATTCTGTTCATTCCAACCGCTTGTGCAGTCTGTGAAAACGATAAGGTCACACAGTCTCTGCCTCATCCAGCTTCCAGCACTGAGGGTTAAAAGTTGAAAGCGAGATAGCTCAGTGGTGGCAGAAACAAGCGAGGAAGGGCGAGGCATGGCGGACAGGAAAAAGCTTGGCAGAGCTAGCGTTCGTGGTCGATGTGAAAGGGCGGTGAGTCATAGAATGGGGGGCTAATGTGTTTGTTTTCACGGTGGATTGACTGTAGGGTTAACGAAAGTGTTCCCCCCTTTTGGGACGCAGCCAAAATTTAAACATAGCTGGTGATGATTAGACTGAGATGGTTATCCCCGTTTGTCTCCGACTATCTGTGCATTTTCTCTCATCTTTTGTTCCCCTCATTACTGTTATGGTTTAAGTGTTGGTTTAACCTCAGTTACTGATGACTTGTCTTTGAGACAACAAGTGGCGGCACGTGTCGGATTAGTCATGTTGTCTGTGCAGAGGGTTCACAAAGCCACCCAGCTAAAGCAACATGTTTGTCAAGCTTGTATAAATGGTTTGTGGTTTAGGTTTGATTACATTGTTCTGCACCCTTTAGGTTTTCTATACAGCATCTGGGCTGTATTCAGATGTATGGCTTCAATGTATGAGTTACTCCTCTCAAAATTAAGTGTCTAAAGAAAGGTTGTGCCTACTCTGACACATTGATAAAACAAATATGGTAATATGGTGATGAAAAGTATGAATACAATAATCAAAACAAGATATTAAAACACAAAATAGTCTGTTCAAGAACCACCAGTAGACAGTGTCTCACATCTGAAAAATTTCAACACACAATACTCAACTTAACTCAGACTTGAAGCACATGTCCCCTAAGTTCCCTTAAGTTCCCCTAAGTTAATTCACCATGGTCTACTGAACCACACTTGTCGAGTTGTTGATGGTGATGCACTCATAGACACAGTTCATATCCGACAATAATCAGCTGACATGAAGAATTTTATAACATTGGATTTAACAAAGATCTGAGCTTAATTGAACCATCATATATCTGCACGAGGCACAAGAAGGCCTCATTAAGCGAGTCCCAGTGAGCTCTGATAAATATTCACACGCCTGCAGGCCTAACAGACACTTGGGCACTGTTGGCAGTTACCGGAAACACATAGTATAATTATGCACTCGACTACTGCAAATACCACAAGAAGCCCAATATTGTAATGTGCCCAAAATACTGTGGACAGGGATTTGAAGCTTGATTTTCTTGAGTTTAAACTTTTGATTGCACTGAGACTAAAATCCTTTTGTCAAAGGAACCCCACAGCATCCTCCAGAGTTCTGAGGGAACAAAGGATGAGAAGACGATAATGACCGTTTCTGGCCACGCCAAGTATCGTAACAAACTGCCTCATCGCCCTGAAGTCATGACCAAACCATGATGTCAAGTGGAATATTAGCAAACTCTCAATCAGAGTTTTGTAAACTATTTCTAAGACTGACTGACTCAGTCTGAGGCTGTTCATTATTCTAAGACGGTGAACACATTGTGCACATTTTTTTTTGAAAATATGGTAACTCTCTACAGTTGGCAGCCATTTCCAGCTGATCCTGTTGTGAACTCCTGCTCTGCTCATATAATAATTTCTTTATCCAGTCTTGTCATTGTTAATCTACAATGGGAGATTGTCGGAGCCCAGGCCCTACAATGACTCTTTGAAATGACTATTGGGACATTGGGACCATATAGAAAAGTTAAATGTGACATGTATATCCATTCCTCACACAACTAGACACAGTAAATCCCCAGTGTTAGCTCTGCAGATCCAGTACAAACAGATATTAAATCCTATACCTAACAACAGCAAAACTCTCCCCTCTTGTGTCAGAATCTTATCTAACAGCTGTCTGCAATTTAAAGGGACAATGTTTAAGATACAGACAGAATTGTAGTTTAAACTTTCGGAATTTAAACTAGCATTATCAGCAGAATGTGAAGAAGTAGCAGTTTTGAAGTTATGTCAAAGACCTCTATGTATTATGTGCTAGAGATACCTAGTGAAATGAGCATGCTAACCAGCTAGCCCTGGCCTGTTGTGTCTTGTAAAACCACTTGAGACTCGAGAGGTGATAGTGAGTATTTAGTCCATCGTCAGTCCAACGTGAGAGGACGAAGAAGTGCAGTTAACCCGAGGGACTGTCGGTTACATTGAAGGTACAGCTCCCAGTGAGGGGCACAGTAAACAAAGATGGCTAAAGCTTTTGGCAAGCGATCTTTATCACCATCCAAACAACCTGTTCCTGGCAAAAAAAAAGGTTCTGCAGCAAAGAAAGGTGATATAAAAAGAAGCAAAACAACAGTTAACATTGGCATGGCTTACTAATATAATATATAGGAGGGTGGGAGGAGGTGAGATGCTGCCCCTTATTTGATGGAGCATGTGGCCAGGCATTACACAATGCACCTTTAATGCTCATGTATTTAAGGATCCTAAAAGGTCCAGTGTGTATGATTAAGTGGCAACCAACTAACTTTTAACATGTGCCAAACCTGTAGGAGGACTATGGTGAACCAGTAGAGCCAGTGTTTGGTTTGTCCATTCTGGGCTACTGTAGAACAACATGGCAAACTCTGGGAAAGAGTATCCGCTCCGTATGTAGAATAAACACTGTCACAACAAATGACATCCTGTCTTTTCCTTGGCTTTCACACCACACATCCGTCACACAGAGCATTACAAAGTGCAGTTGTCTTGAGTTCTCACTCTCCTGCCTCTAAAAACACTTGTTGCCACAGCTTATGACAATAAATAAAAGCAACTGTTTATTTCATATTTTGCATGTGAGTGAATGTGTCACCGTGCTCTGTTTATGCTGGTGTGCACAGGCCTCTGTCTGTGCCCTGGCGGACCTGAAGCTATTACATAAACATGGGGTCCTAAGGGAGAGGGGCATTAATCATGAAGTATTTGCCAAAATGAGTTTCGTGCTCTCTGTCTGTCTATTGTATTCTTTGTGATGACGGGAGAGGCACTGACCGAGCATGTATGTTTGATTCTCAGAAACACTGACACATCTCTGAATGCTTGACTGTGGAGTATGATATAAACAGCAAATGAAGTGGGCAATTTAATGTGTTCGTGTTGACTCACAGCACTGCAGATTTTTGTGTATCCAGTTCTGCTGACGCAAATGCTGCATCTGTAAATCAAAGAGTATAATGGAAAAAGAAGACTGAAAAGACACGTCAAGTTACATCATAACTTATATTGTCTAGCTGCAGTGTACTGGACAGTGGTGGAAGGTGTGTTCAGATGCTTTAGGCTACTATACCGTTACTTGCATAGAAGATATAATGTTACAATGTAGAAATACTTCAATTAGTATTATACATTTGACATCATAAATTTGGCACCAAATCGCCCCCTTTCAGTACAAATGAGCCTCATTTCAAAAACAGTCTAATTCACAAAGATTAGCGCTTCTAGCCACACTCAGTTACAGTGAAGTTATTAGCGTTTTCACAGAGTTGGTGGTAACTGAAGCAGATGTATACGGGCTGTCACGCCCACATGCAACACCATCAGCACTGACAGACTGGGATATTAAATCCCAAATATAGTTTCTCTCTGTCATGTTTAAATCCCTTACCTGAAGTTTTGAGCAATGCCTCTGCACCTCGTCGGTCAGGACCTGTACCACTGTCTGAAATTTTTTCTTGTTCTCTCTGCCATTGTTCTGCCGACTGTTTTCTTGGCGCAAAGGCAACATGCATTTCCCCACATGGCAGTCAGATGCGAAAAAGTGCAAGTGGGTTTGAGTATAGAGTACTGTGGGGAAGACACTTACTCAGATAGGGAGTTGTTTAAAGTTCATGTGACTGGGCGTCTCAGAGTCTCTGGAGTAAATTTCCCGGTTTGAGCTCGGCCGTGGACTTGCATATCATCCCTCCTATCTTTCCCCTTCAGTTCCTGTCACATCTCTGTCCTCTATGAAATAAAGGCAAAACATTCATTTTTAAGCATTATAGGAGTAAAATTTTCACTCAGTCTATGTTTGCAAATATGTATTTGACTGGCAGTATGAAAAGAGTCAAAAATGCAAATACTAGGTATACAGTTCATTGGCAGTGCTAACAAATCGGGGTTGAGTGGAAGGTGTGACACCAATGCAGCTAAGTTATGTCACCCTGCATGTTGCGGCATCAGAATCATGTTCAGTGCCATATGTTCTACCACAAACACACATTAAACATTAAAGTAGGTCATAGGTAACAATATGGTATCACTTTGGCTAATGTGCTGTAAATTAAACATCCAAGTCGGGAAGGATTCAGAGATATTCCCCGGGCAGTGACATCATCTCTTCCTGTCTCTGCTGCCAGCCCCCTGACCCTGTACAGTACAGTGCGTGTTGTAAGTGAATACTCCCTCTAAATGGAGCGTCAAACATTCATAATGGGACTCTGTGGTTTGACGTAGGTGATATCCTTTTCAGTACCTGTTGCAGCAACTGTGTCATACTTCCGAGGAGGGCAGAGCGTGTGAAGCAGGCATGTTATCGGAAATCCCTCTGCTATAAGATGTCGAGCCGGCAATGTGGTTCATATTTACAATTCATAACTCATGGTCGAACAATTTGATTAGGTTTATGAAGTCTAATTCCCCAGCAATCTAGGTTAAGTCTTTGCATAATACAAACAGTGTGATCTCACAAACACTGACGGACAAAATATAAGTATGGGCAGGTGGAAAGAATAACATTTGGTATTCCCAGACATGCAGTAAGGGAATAAAATAACAATACAACACAGAGAACTCCAAAATAACCACAGACTTCAACCAACCTCTCTCTGTCTCAATGCTGACAAAAATTGAACACTATAACCTTCACAGAGGTTGAGTTCCAGTTGCACCTCATCAGTCCCAGGTCTTTGTCAGATGCCAAAGTGGAAGTTATAGGAATACTTCACTACCCAAATGATAATTTCTATAGCTATTACGCACCCTGTGTTATGTTGAATTTATGAAGAAAACCTTGTTTTTCTTGCATGCCTCCACGGTTAATGAAGAATCCAAAAACAGAAAATTCTCAATCAATTGGAGTCATGTTTACAAACTCTTGCACAACTCGTGCAGAATAACCAAAGTCTAAATTATCCAGTCGTATGCTCAGTGCTTCCCAAACACATGCATTTCTGCAAAAACCTAACTATTTAAAAACACTTTAGCATAAACTTGTCTTGTCTTGCGCACTGACAAGTAGTTTAATCATATTGTTTTAGCAAAAATGTGTTTGGGAGCATACGACTGGATATATGAGACCTGAATTACACTGCACGTGCTGCGTCTGTAAACGCATGTTTTCATATATGCCTGTGGATATTCTCATTTATCCAGGTCATAGTTATCTCAAGGAAATTGAATCGAACGCAACTGGACTTAATTTTGTCTTAGAAGATGTTTCACCTCTTATCCAAGAGGCTTCATCAGTTCATGCTTGTCTCACTAGGCTGGAACTAGTCTGACAAACTGGTGTGGAAAACCCAGGTATTTAACCTCTGAGAAGGTCTTCACAAGGCCAATGATGGTGTCAATTAAGCAAAAATTGTGGGAGGAGATAGGTTTAAGAAGTTTTACAGGTTTTGAAAAAAACAGAGTGATGAACTTCATAATTTTTAATAGGTTTAAATGTATTTCTGTTTCTTCAGTATTGGGGCTACAGTTTGATGAAAGTTGTGAAGTTGTAGCACGTATGGTTGATTTGTTATGAATTTTCAAACTTTAGACGCTTGCTGTAGCGCCACCATCAGGACTATTGGCTTGAGTTTACAGCTGAGGATATCTAGCATGAGACTGGACCTTTGTACAAAGTATGGTGAGTTTTCACCCATGGGAAGTATGATTTCCTCGGAAGAAGAAAGAAGAAGAAGAAGAAGAAGAAGAATACCTAGGATTACAATAGTGTCCTGGCAGCTTAGCTGCCCGGACCCTAATGAGCAGAAGTTAATTTCAATCAGTGACTACGTTTACACGCACAAAATATTCCCGATTTCTTCCTTGTTTCGACAAAGACAGTATTCATACTAAAATGTTTACATGGCTAATAACAATTAAATTTCCACTAACATTCCCACTGACATGAAGCCTTGCATACTGTGTTTAACGTGCCCTAACATGTCGTTTATCATGCCAAAATATAGGACAGTGGAACGGCTGTCGCTTGTGCCATTTTGCTGTGTACCATCTGTGACAGCCTCCCTCTTTCAGTCCTTCCACCACCTTCTTGAAAAGAAGGCAGTTACATTACTTGAATGTATCCAAATCCCTGTTTAATAATGTTTAAAAGTTGGTGTGTTTCTTCATCGCTACCCCAGAGCCTTGCAAGCTGTTGGCTAGCTGGTTTGTGTACAACACATTCATGTCAACACACAGAGCTGAACATAAACAGTGAAGAGGCTGTGTGTTGCAAACTCAGTAAAAACCCCAATTGAGATGAATATTCCGAATTCCGAATGTGCTCTATACACGTCCAAAGAATGCTCCTAAAGCCAGAATAATACTGGCATAATTATCCTACATGTTTTAATACTTCTTAATGCTGGAAAATGCTTAATTTGGGAAAGGCCTAACTCAGAATATCCAAACAGAATATACTGTTTACATGACATACTCAGAATAATAGTGTGATATTAGTGTGCATATAAACATAGTCATTTTCCTTTTGTCTTCCTCAAAGTTTTTTTTCCATTTCTGTTTTCCCTTATTGTGCTTGATCACAAACTCTAGATCTCTGTCTCCTTGTCACAGACAGACGAGGAAAATCCAGCTGCAGTCACTTTGCTCAATGTGTGCAACATTTGTCTCTTTAGAGTCGCAGTGGCGTGCGTTCTTTACAATTCAAGAAGCCGAGGAGATTACAGGCTCAAAAGCAAGATTGTTTTGCCACCTCTAGAAGAATGTAGATTGATTTTTGTTGCAAGGATTCACAAATTTTGCGAACAAGGATCCCAACCAGGCCAGTTTAGCCAATGACAGATGCCAGCTGGCTGGGACATAAATGGGAGGCCTGCTGGCAAAAAGTTAAAACAAAACAGTGGACAGCACTGTAATATTGGGCAAGAGCATGAAACAATAAGGTAATAAATCCATTAGGGCTGCACCCAATTTATGTATTTTACAGTTAAAGCCTCTACTGAGGCTTTCAAACGAAGCTCAAAAATCCTCAAACAAAATTTAGTTACACTGCCCCATTAATACAAATGCATGTCCCCCTTTGTGTGCAGCAAAATGGAGGGCAAACAGTTTTTTGAGCACACTGAAAATGTTGTTTTTGAGAAGCTCAACGGCAAGAAATATGAATTGAAGCAGAAAATTTTATAGGATATAAACATGCTTTGAATTTTGGAAATGATTACATTTTTCTTTTTTTTTCAATACATTTTGACTTTTGGACATGATGACGCTTTGAAGTTATTGGAAATGTTTTAATCACAGAAGTCAAAAACAACCCTATGTAGCCATCACTGGAATATAATTCTGCAATCACTATAATACTACTAATAAAAGTGTAGCCTAATCTTTATTTGCAACTGTGCAGTAATACAAGGTTTAAACATGGCAAAAGAAAAAGCTGTGCAGCATTTGAATTTTGAAGTTTGGAAGGCTCAAACTATTTGGTACAGTCCTAAAATCCATAGAATTTAATAGCAGCTGTTTTCAGCTGTTGAATTAGAGTTGTTCAAAAGGTGCCCATTAAAAGCTAAAAATGTTTCTGCTGACTGCATTATGCTGCAGAAGTGAGTTTGAGAAGTTTCTTCAGATGTTTTGGTACAGTGAATCTTGGTCGCTTTTCTTTGGAATCCATTGTAGCAACTGTGAATCCAAGTTACAAACATTTCAGAGCCATGCTTTAAGTCTAACGGGACTGAGTATCTAATACTCAAAAGATAACTTTCAGGGGAGTGTTCCTTTAATAGTCACTGGGAATCCCAGCCACATTCATGTGAATCCCTATCATTACTCGGACAGAGAGAAAAACATGATTGAATTAAACAGCCATGGAGGTAGAACACCACGGACATTTCCCACAGTGCAGTGAGGTCATGGTTTTGGCTTGAGTCTGCTGGGACCTCCTCAGATAATGGAGCTCTATATCTGAACACATGATGAAAAGACAACTTCAAGTCTCCACTGGCTTGTCTATTCTACAGAACTCCCGCCTACATGCAGCACATTAACAGAGGCGGCTTATTAGATCTGAATGAGCAATGACTGCCAAAAAAAAAGTTTTCATGTTTTATAAAGTGAACAGCTGCGTCGTATTGAGCTGTGTTGTTAAACATATCAAATCTAGAGCAATCCGCTGTTCAAGCTGAGCTGAACTTTTGTGTTGATAGTCACTGATAATCTGTTGTATAACTGCATAAATCTCTAGCTTTGGCCAGCATCGCAAAATGTGATATTAAAAGAGGGTTTCTGATGGTGTCATGTCAGGCAACGTGTTCTGGAAAATACTGTATATATGTTTAAAGGTATACTATAAAGGATCGTATGCAGTGGTTAGCATTGTCCCCTCACAGGAAGAAAGTTCCCAGTTCGAAGCCAGGGCGGGGGTTTCGAACCCCAGGGTGTGAGAGCCCTTCTGTGCGGAGTTTGCATGTTCTCCCTGTGTCAGTGTGGGTTTTCTCTGGGTACTCCGGCTTCCTCCCACAGTCCAAAGACATGCAGGTTAATTGGTGACTCAAAATTGACCGTAGGTGTGAATGTGAGTGTGAATGGTTGTCTGTCTCTATGTGTCAGCCCTGTGATAGTCTGGTGACCTGTCCAGGGTGTACCCTGCCTCTCACCCCATGGTCAGCTGTGACAGGCTCCAGCCCCCCCGCAGCCCCTAACAGGTATTAGCGGTTACGCAACATTAATGAATATGCAGAATTGTAGATTACTGTTTGTAAACACGCTTGCCACCAAAAGTGAAAGTAAAAGCCAACCCCAGATTCACTCTCATTTGGCATTTCACCTCGTTACATTGGCATTTTTTTGTCTCTCTTAGACGCCTGCTGTCAATGATCTAGCAACTGGCTGCTACCCCGATTTCACATGCACATAAACGTAAACGAACACAAAAAATACAAAGAAAATACAAAAACTTGTAGAGTATCATACGTCATGATTAAGAGGGAGTACCTCTGGGGTTTTTTTAGGAAAAATCCTGCATAGTTTAGCTTGAAGTCCTTCAAAAAACACAATTAACACTGAAAATATTTAATATTTTGCCAAATAAATGTTATTTTTGTGATCATATTTATTTAATCTGGGTGTTTGAATCATTGTTCTCCCATCAGATTTTCAATAGTTCTTCTATATTCAAAGTAAATATTGAAATGAACATAAACTGAGCTCCTACATTACATAACTTCTATGAATTTCAAATAAAATTCAAATTATTTTTTTTACTGGTGATATTCCAAGACCTGCTGTTGAATCACTGTCTCCCACATTTTCCCATCTTTTATAAGCATAGTAATTTGACCTGCACAATATACAGTATATTAATGAGTTATCTAAGTACTAAAAAAAAATAAAAATAAAAGAATCTGTCAGTATATAACAATACAATTCAGCAGAACCACAAGCTACAGTCTATTAAATGACCATAAAGTAAAATCAACACCTCTCTAAAACAATTTTAACACAAACTCAACATTATGACCTTCATAAAGATCAGATTTATTGCAGGACTGCACAAGTTTTAGCTCAATGCCCCTAATAAACTGGAAACAGAGTGTTTTTTTCCCAGTATAAAGAGCAACATACTCACAAAAGGTTTATAGTTCAGTATAAAGTATGCATATGGGACACAGCTCAAGTCCTGGTCCAGTATGTTTGAACTGTTGCTGTTTGTAAATGTGACTTTTCACGTCCACTACAGCTGAGTCCTTCAAAATTAGGGCTCTGCTGTAAGTCTAAAAACTACTTGAATGTCTCCAGGAAACCAAACGATAAAAGCAATAATAGCAAAGCATCTCCATGGCCACTGTTGCCCATCAGAATACCCCCCAAAACAACTTCCCTGAGTATACGTGTAACACATCAAACTGAAGTTTCCAGCCAGTGAAGCCGTTCACCATCTATGATTGATGGCACAGCCGGCCAGACGGCTCAGATAGTCTATAAAAAGATTACAGTAACTTCATTAGTTTTATTTTCTCTCTTGCCTCTAAGAAACACTCATCAGAGCTGCTCATAGCTTCAGCATTTAGGTCACAACTTCAGCTGCCAAAATGTCTCAACTCAATATTTATATCACGGCTGCCTGATTGTGCCTGATTCTATGTATGGTCAGGACGAGAGGACGTATTGCAGGTATGCGCCACAAGCAGAGCTCATAAATTCTGCTGCCAAAAGCTTGAGTGGCAGCTCGGTCCAATTGTCTCATGTCTTTCTCCAGCTCTCCTCCTCTCTCTTTCGGCAAAGTGATTAAATTCTCCTGTTGTATTTTGGATGTGATTCAAAGATCAGACACTTTACAGTCATAGCTGTGGCATGCGCTGGCAACACACACACACTGAGCACACACAGTTCTGCATGGCGCAGACACCCGTGTGCAGAAGACAAGTGAGTTTCATGTTTATTCTCTCCATCTCATGTAGTCCAAGGTTCAGACTATCAGACTGGAAAGAGATAATTGTAATTGCTGCATTAAGTCATTTGACAAGCTATGCATCTAGTCTGGTGCGCCCGAATTTAACCCAGTTTTTTAATGACATCATTAGTTACATGCCTGCCTTTGTTCATTGGTCCTCTGGGTAAAAGACAAACTTTCTTAACTCTTGACAAATAACAGCATTATCATCTCCCCTCATTCATGTCATGGTCACCTCGTCACTTGATTCTTTTGTTTTTTTCAAGCCAATTCCCTCTTTTTCAATGGTTGCCGTCACGTTATTGGCAGATGCTTCAGAAAACACATCACTCTCCGCTCTGCATGCGTAGTCGCAGTAACGACTGTAATTACTGTGTCTGCAGTGGTGTTGTCATCGCACAGGTCAGCGGTGTTGTTCTCTCACACACACAAACACAGCGACATCCTTTCACTGTAACGCTGTCTGGCTCAAACACACACACGTTAATGCTATGAGGCCTTAAAGAGGGGTATCTGAGAAAAAAAGCAAGGGGTTGGAGCTGAGACTTCTAAAAACATTTCCATTTAAGTCACTTTCATCATAATTCAGTTTAGTCTATTAGGCCTTTATGTAAAGGTATACTTATCTATTTCACTCGATTAACCAAATCTACTTATACTGCAGCCTGAATCATGACTGCAAATGTAAAAACCCTGCAAAAACTCATTGTATATGGCCAGGGGAAGAGTTTGAAAGACATGATTACACATGTCAAACATAGACATGCTGCATCAAAAAAGAGCAACAGCAGTCGAGAGAGTCAGACTTCAAAACGATCCGAGGGTTTGAGGAGGACAATGAAGTACACTGGAACAGGATAGTTGCTAAATGCCACAAAACCACAGCAGGTTGTGAGCTTCACGCAGTTGGTATGTAAGGCAGGGTCCAACAAGGAAATGAGGCACAGCTTTTACAAAGAGTACAGCTGTGGAGACATCTATCAAAAATATCAGCAGCCACCATGTGAGTTAGCTGGTCTGATTGTGTTCCTTTCACCACTTCTCCATCATCTACACACGTCCACATTATGACAAAACCAAAGGAAACCAACACTGCATGTTCTCAACAGTGGCAGAGCAGCTGGTGGAGCCACTGGTGCAAACACTGTTGTTTCACAATGTTCCCGTACTGCAAAATGATGATGCTCACTGACTTATTCACTGTCTGCATCTTCTTATGTGTTGTCCTGTGCATAAATAAATGTTGTTAATAAATGAGATATGACACAGTAGTTGACAGAACGGTTTAAGTAAAGGAAAGCAGAGGTAGTGGACTCCAGTCAAATGACTTGACATGAGTCACGTATTTTAGGAGTTGAGACTCGCTTGGCTAACATTGATAAAAAATTCAACTTGGCTTTGACTTGGTATTCATGGCTTGAGACTTAGACTAGAGACAGATGACTCTAAAAGGACTTGACTTTTGTCTTGATAAATACTATAATCTTTCTAGATATTGAGAAGTATTGTTTTTGAAACATGATCAGGTGATTTCTGGTGCAATGCGCACAAACCTGGCAACCTACTAGTACGGGACAGCTATCATAGACATGGACGAATCAAAACAGAAAAGAACAGCGATGTGCAAGGTCTGCAGCTCAAAAATTAGTGATACGACCACTACAACATCCATCTGTCATTACAAAGCCTATGAAGAAAGGTAAGTGAACGTGTCTTTTTAGCTAACTTATTAGCTTATTGGCTTGTCAACCGTTAGCTAGAAAGCTACACTTTGAGCGGATGATCAGAATTTTCATATAACTCGACTTGTCTTGCTTAAATTGTTGCAGGTGCTCAAGTTGACGTCCTTTGATTCTTATTACAGGAACTTGTGACTTGCTTCAGACCTGAAGGGACTTGAGATCTGCATGTGACTGACACACATGTGACTTATTCACATCTCAGGCAAAATGCATCATAGTTCAGTAAGTTGTGGATCGTTTTGTCAGATCACACGCAGTTTAAAAGATGGATCTTAGTCGTGCACTAAATGCAGATGTGATGAGCAGCTTAAGCAGCGTCTGTGTCTTTTTGCAAAAATAACGCACTGATCCAACTGACTGACTACAAGAGAAGGTGAAACGTATGATCATAAGTGTTTTATTCTTATCTGCACATTGTAATTATGCAGCAGGAACTAAACCTATTAACTCCTGACAGAATAAAAGATCACTGTAAAGATTAAAGGAAGAGCGTGTAAGATTTAGGGGGATTTAGTGGCATCAGTGGTGAGGATCGCAACCAGCTCAAACTTCTCCCAGGTAGGATTCCTTCAGTGTTCATAGTTCAGGAGACGAGTTATCCACTGAGGTCTCCTCCTCTCCAAAACAAACAGACCCTGTGATTTAATCTGGTAATAATAATAAAGCAGTTTCACGTTACAAATCAGTGTTTCTCCGACACTGTTTGGCATGTTGGAGATGCGCCATTAGCCCAGCACCTGCTAAGTGTGCTCACCTTTTATCTCTGACAACTTAAGATCCACATGTTCAAGAGGTTTTTAGGAGACAAATGATCTCTTCCTCTCCAAAACAAACGGACGCTGTGATTTAAACAGGTAAAAACACTAAATAAAGCACTTTGAAAATCTTTTTTTTTCCACACTGGCGTTGCAGATGGGCTTCTAAATTGAGCATGGCCTTAGTTCAGGCAGGACACGATGTCAAGCTCAGCTCACATCCCAGCTACATCAGCTGATGGAGCAGCTGATTGATGAAAGGAAGTCAGCTGATAGATCACATGATTCCTTTCTATGCAAGCAATTGGCAAATCTCATTCAGGGCGCCCTATTTGAACTGCTTCGGCCTGCCTACTGTTGCTGCTTCCTCTACAAGTCGCTTTGCAACCTGCCTCCACCCCAGCTCCTCCTTTTAATGTAGTGTCTGACTTATCAATGTCATTTCTGTTTGTCATTGATGCTACTCTGTTCTGTTCCCAGGGGGTCTTTGCTGCTGCTCTCCCTGCCTTAGGCTTTCCATGTAGGCGCATGGAAGGGCAGAGAGGTGTGCTCTCTCTGCCTTAAGGCTTCCCACGTAGGTGTGTGGAAGAGGCTTTCTGCGTAGGCACATGGAAAGGCAGAGAGGCCCCAGAACAGAGCCATACCTCCAATATAATACTGCAAATGGAAATAAAATTTTCTTTGACTGAAGTGGTCCTGACTGAACTATTGTGGCCAACACAAAAACGTGAACAGCATCGCCCTTCCTAAAGCCAGTGTTTGGTTTGTCTATTCTGTGCTACTGTAGAAACATGGTGGTGCCACAGGGCGATCTCCGTAGACAAGAAAGTCACATTGTTAACATAAACCTCTCATTCTCAGGTAAAAAAAACCCACAATTCTTATATACTACATAAAACATACTTATTGTATTGCATTCTGTTTCTGCTAATATAGCCCCCTAAATCCTACACACTGAACCTATAAAGACAAAAGTACAGGTACTTTACCCAACATTATGTTTAATGACGTTATTCTTTTCTTTGTTATTACTGTATCAAACTCACTTGTAAAAGAAAGCGTGCACAGAGGTACACGTATTCCCACAGAACATTTTTTAAAATAAGTGACGCATACATTCCTTTCGTGCGAACACATTTCAGCTGCCTCCTGTCTGCCAAGATGACAGGTAGGACCAAAGCAGCGGTGGTCCTGCTCCACATTAGCTACGTGACATTCATTTGTTATCAACAGTTTCTCATTTCAGTCACATCTGACTTATATACTCAAGCCTCTTTCTTTACAACGTTCCTATCAAGCGTAAAGTCTCACTGTATCTTTCTCACAGTAGTTAAGGCAACAATAAAACAGAAATCGAAACAGGTTTCAGGGCCAACTAAAATGTGTCGGCTGTAGTGCGTAAATGATGCATGTGCTGTATGTGAGTAATGTGCTCAATCTCGGTTCGCTGGATACGATATGGTGAGAGACTGTGCGACTGTGTAACGTCACGAGTGACGGACCCACGGGTCCTGCCACCTGTCCGCTGTAGAGGTGGCATTTAGACGACATTAATCATGGCGATAAGAAACTGACACTTGCAAGCCACTTGGTTAATGTACGAGTCCACAGAGTCAGCAGTTACAGTCAGAGCAGACTGAAGTAGGCCTTTGGACATTGTGAACATGTAGGATTTAGTCACGTTACTGGTCCCAAGTTGAGGAGATGGTGATGTCTCAGTATTGCTGAACATTTAATATATAGTACTGCTATGGCCCATCAGTCCGTCATTAAGAGTTAGAGACTTTCTTGAGGTTAACTACCACCAACACAGGTACATTTGTATTAATGTCATGTACAGTCAGTTCAATCTTAGAGAAATACTTCACCCGCAAAATTATCATTTGTTTATCAATTACTCTCATGTAACCTTGACTTTGTGAAGAAATTTTTTTTCTTGCTGCCTCCATGGTGAAGAGAGAATCCAAAAAGAATTGAAAAAAAAACATTTTTCATGAATTGAAGTAAACAGGGACCAAATTTAACAACAGAAAAACTATATCAAAACATCTTTTTACAAACTGTCACACAACCCATGCAGCATAATCCAAGTCTCATTTATCTAGTCATATGTTTGCCTGGCCATCCACATGCGTTAAACTCTGTTCACACAGAGCTCAAGGCGCACTACTCATAGGCGGAGGTGTTTCATAGTGTAACACTGTTGCAAAAATGCTTGTGTTCGGGAAGTACTGAGCGGACTAGATATATGAGACTTAGATTATACTGCACAAGTTGTGTGATAGTTAATAGATGTTTTGAAATAGTTTTGCTGTTGTTAAAGATTTTTTATTTATTTATTTAGTATTTTTTTATCCAGCAGGTAGGCATGCCAGAAAAACTAAGATTTCCTGTTGATGTTTCATCTCTTAACTGTGAACATAGGTCAAGCAGCAGGTCATTATCCACTCTAGAAGTGGTAAGAGCTTACATCGACTAGTTTCCATCTGTGTCCCTCTGCTGATGAAACAACATCAATCTATTCCTGTTGGGAACGCACACACCATTCTTCTCATCTTCCCTCTTACATAACTCACACCTACAGTTTGTTTTGTTTGCTGTCAAACCTGCATGAAAACTCCACTTGTTCACATTTTTGTAAACAGTTAAAATCCTCATTGCCGAATTAGTAACTGCAAACAAAACTGGACTTACATGTTCATTTTCTGGACAGTGTGTATTTAACCTGTCGTCTTGCAGCCTGATGGACCTCTCCGACCTCCTCATAATATTTTACCTTCCTTGGTGTTCATACCCTGTAAAAACATGAAGCCAAAAAAAAAGATTAATATGAGCATCATGAATCATTTTTACACTAGACTTTCCAGCATGAGTAATAACTGGCTATCAGATGTCAGTCTGCCTCCTTATGCCTGTAAAACGGTGTGTTTCAGAGCAATTTCCTGAAGCTGGTACAATTATGTTCTCACTGCTCTTGAGCCGCACAACGGTTCTCTTGGAAAAGGACCAAGAGCTATGTTTTCAGGTGGTGTGGATACAGATTGATTGGCATGTTTAGCACCTGACCGAATGAAGAGAGCCAAGGGAGAAACTAATATAAATTTAAACATGCTCAGTGTGAACATGGCCTTAGACACAGAGTGTGTGCTCACATAACGCAGACACACACACACACATACACACTGACTGAATGCTGTCATTACAGACCCAAACAAAGCAATGGAATTGCACTCGTCCTCATCGTCACATCACCAAACTCATCATCATCTCTTAGACTGTGACCATCATGGAGCGACTGCAGAAAACTCCATAAGACAACTGGTGGATATGGACTGCATCAGCGGAGGTCGTATCGGGTTCTCAGCGTACACATTCATAAGTGTAAAACACTATCAGATCAGGCAAGAAGATAGATGAGCCTGCTGTCTAATTTGCCCTCTGTGATGATGTCAGCAGGAGAATGAGATGATTTCCGTGTCCAAATTGCCTCCATCTGGTTGTCTCGGTCCTGACTTTGTGGTGATGACAGAGATGGACTTATCAGCGGGGTCCTCGGCTGGGTGATCCTCACTAAATAGGGGAGCTGAATGAGCTCAGACTGCATGATGGGGGTTCCTGTTGCTGAGATGTTACATCTCAGTCGGTTGGGAGCTCGTGCCTGCTATAAGGCTGACCCATGAATGACTCTGGATGGATTACAGTCCTGGCACTGGCTGTATCTCTGCTATATAACTGTCTGCCACTGAATGTGGTGAAACAGGGAAAAGGGCAGGAGGTTAAAAAGGGAAAGCTGAGGAAGATGGGAGAAAAGTAAAGCAATATGTGACAAGCGATTTGTGTTGAGCCTTTTAGGGGAGATGATTTTGATAATGCGGCTAACTATGAAATATTTTTAAGCAGGGAAAATTGTTTTTTTAAACGTTTAATTTAAAGCTAGATTTGGTCACTTTAATGAAAATAACTGTCTCTATATTCTGGAAGAAGTACATGAGACAAGTAATCTACAAGAAAAATAATGTCCGTCCTCCTCTTCCTACTGCTTTTAATGGCCTTTACCAGAATCTACCGTGGCACACCAAAAACAACCAATAAAAGCCGAGTACTCTCCCATGCAGCTGTCCATTATGTCACTCACGGCTTGTGAACTGCTGTCGAACTGTCAAACGTGGAAGTGCTGATCAAAGGTGAATCAAGATTCTGTAACTGCATTGTAAATGTCTCACCTCAAATGTTTTCAGAAAGATATTTTAGTGTACTGTTCAGCTGTAAAATGAGAAAGTTTGTGACCTGGCAGCCATGTTGGAAATAGTCGACTAAAGTACCAAGCACCACCCACCAGCTGGACCAACTTTCTCATTTTATGGCAAAACAGTGCACTAAAATATGTGTCTAAAAACATTTGAGTCAAGAAACCGACAATGCAGCGACAGAATCTTGAGTTATATTTGATCAGCGCTGCCTGGTTTAACAGTTTGACTGCAGTTGACGAGCAGTGAAACTCCTTGGCTCTGATTGGTTGTTTAATTTCACATGCAGTAAGGCTATTAAAAGCGCTACAAGGCAGAGAAATATAATTTTTTTTACAGATTGTCTCATTTAGCACATTGTGGATATACTGATAGTTTCAGTGAACATAACAAAAAGTTGTTTTTTAGAAACGTAATCAACTACAGCTACTAACTGTGGCATTTTAGAGATTTGGCCCTTTAGTCACCCTGTACCTTGTGTATCTCGTGAATTTTATACTATGTTTTATGGACTGAAGTCTTGTCAATAAAGAGGTTTTCTTCATTCTTTTTGTTGAACTACATCTACTACAACTGCATCTAGTGGTAAGGTTGCAGGTGTGTCGGAGAACTACGGTGGCCAACACGAAAACACAAATGGCCCCATCTACAACCAGTGTTTGATTTGTCTGTTCTGGGCTACTGTAGAAACAACAAGGCAAGCTCCATGGAAGATGACCCACTCCGTATGTAGATATGAATGGCCCATTCTAAAGTAACGAAAACACAATGATTCTTATTTTCAGATGACTATGAACTAATGACCACATAGTTCTGAAAATTATATATCATTTCTTTCTAAAAGATGCCTCTTAATGCTACACACTGGACATTTAATATATCTGATATTAAAATGTCATTCAACTTACAAGTTTAAGATTATAATGATCCAATAGTCTTTTGCAAGAATGAAGTATGGCCCTTAGATTATCAGGCAAAAGAGACCATCGTAATCTGCAATGATAAGATATTATTATAGCTGTGACTTGCATCATATAATACATATTAGTTTAAAAGGAGTGGTCCAAACATTTGGCACATACAGTATGTGCAGCTGTACTTTCTAGATGAGATTTTGTTTTCAGTATCAGTGATTCTGTGTGTTGACTTTTGTGATCCACTGTGAAACCAGGCCGCAGGATTCACTGGGTGTCAGTTTAGCTTAATTAAATTGCATCAAGGAGGTCATGAAATGTACCACAAAAGGCTGTATAATCTGTTTAGTATTTGCAGTATTTATAAAATCCTCACTGAACCAGTGTCTCTGCAAGTGCTAACACACGTTAGTTTGTAATGTGAGGGTTTACATTAAGTGTGCCGTGTGTGTGTGTGTGTGTGTGTGTGTGTGTGTGTGTGTGTGTGTGATGTCAAAGGAGGCCTGGCATGAAGTGAAGCATTGACCTCATCATTCCACTTAAGTCAATCTGCCTGAAGAAAGTGCAACACGAAACATCTGACGGTGAGAGTGACACACGCATGCACACACGACCGTTCACTAATGTGAAGAAACTTGGCAGGAAGTGAGATCGTTTTCATGTTCTGGTATCTGAAATCCTATCTCTGACATCACAGAGAAACTACCCTCTGATTTATGCTGAGTTCACAGCCTCGCTGCAGAGCATGTGTGACTTTTACATTCCTGCACAATCACTTTCAGAATCGTACCTTGGTGAGCTCAAGTATTCACAGGCGACACAAGACATTGCTGCTGATCCCACACACACACTTACAAAGTGCTCTGACCTGTCAGGCCTCTCACTGCACTGCACGACCTCCTAACACAGCTTTTTTTCCCTGCATCCCTCGTGTCTTTCATTCTCTTTTTCCTCGCTACACACTGATGGATGGTCCCTGCTGTATGCTACAGTACTGCAGTGTTTATGTAAGGCGCTGCGCAGCTCTCCTAGTGTTGTTTTAAACCTCCAGGGAAATGAAGCCTCCCCCCCTCCATACCGAGGGTCGTTATGAGTCATGGGAAGGGGCCTGCTAGTAACGGGCGACATTGTACTGCATAACTCATCTGATGTCACACTCCTCAGCTGCATTTTGTGATATAAAACGTGTGTGAGTATGTGCCGTTGTGCACATACGCTATTGGTATATTCTCCTTTGTCTGGGTGTATCTGTGTGAAAACATGAGGAGAAAACACCTTTGGGGATTTTAAATGTTCCCATGCTAACATGATGTAATTCTACCTCAATGACTTAATTGAGCCACTTAAGCAAATGCTTACTGTCTTCAGTTTAAATGGTCTGCCCCATATGGGATCACTACTAACTGAGGCATGTCTCCAACTTTTTCACTGTTCTCTCCTAAATTCAGTCATTATCTGTACATCTTCGTCCCTGTCATTGCTGACCAATCTTTTGTTCTGGGCAGGATGTAGGCTTTAACGTGCCTCCCCTGATACACATGGTAATCAGCCTCAAGCATAGCAGAGTATAATGGATGCAGAGATTAATGCTATCAGAATGAGATGCCCTGTAGTGCTGAACAGGCATCCTTGAAAGCATTACAAGGACAAAGCTTTCTCTTCTCCAGCTGCTACAAATTTATGCAGTTCTTTGTTGTGGGACAGTGATTTATTGCCGACCAGAGAGCATTTATTAGGGCTCATACCTCCACCCATGCTATGCTACTGTTAAAATATGTCAAATATAGGATTTAAATCAGTTCACCTTTTCACATTTTAATTTCACATTGTAATGACTACATCTGAAATGGCACACGTGGCCACTCAAAACTGCATTCATGTTCCCACTGGTGAATCCACTGGAAGGTTAATATGCCTTTGTTGTATTTAAAGTCTCCCCATGCAAGTTTGTTTTTGTCTGACTGGCCTAACAGACAGACAAACAGACAGAATGAGATAGAAAAACATCACACAACAACACTGGAGTACTTAAGATGCTGTTATAATTTCATGTCAGCCTCTTCATGTCGTCCTGTGTTACACAGTTACACTGCCTCGTTGTTCATATTGCAAATGGCTGCTCATGAAGCAGAGATGAATCAGCTCACACACTCTGCACTTGCAGGGAGACTTAAGTCAACTTGAGTTGTATGTAAGGGAAAACTAAACTACATTTAAATCCAGTTTGCACTACACCATGGGCGCATGATTTATCATCACCCTGACAAGTGTTACCAGCTCACCCTTTTCCCCTTTAAGGGCAGTGGCCTTGTGGGTACCTGGGAGGGGGTTGTAACGTCTCTGTCTCTGCACCGTCACTGCAGCCGGTAACTTTAATAGCAGCACTTTGTACAGTAAAAAAATGTCAATATAAGCTTCTAAACACAACTGGACATGTTCCAGCAGGAATATGTTTCAAAATCAGGGAAAAATTTACAACACCGACAACCAAGAGTACATGTTTACCTGATGTTAGCATGTAGCTACATGTAGTAGTAGTAGTATGCTACGTAATGTCAACACTTGCAGTAGCCTGCCAGGAGCAGATGACCACATGTATTTTTCATTCACAAGCTGACGTCAGCTTGTCTTGAAATGAGAGAATAGAGGGTATTCAGAACGGTCTGAAGCCTTAAGTATTTGCTGACAGGAACTACTTTTACATTTGGCCACATTTAATGTGAACATCCACCATTGTAACATTATATATATATGACTCAAAATGCGGAAAAGCATAATAGGTCCCCTTTAACATATAATGAGTAATCAGGCTGCTTCCAAATCAGCTCCAAACCAATTTAGTATTGGGGGAAAAAACAATATCTAGATGTAGGTGTTATGACAATTACTGAATTTACATCGTACCTTTAGGTGTTTTGAGGATTACTGATCGTACATTGTACAAAGGTCTAAATTATTATATACAATAATTATCACATTAGCAAACCTCTTTTAAACAGGTCAGACAGCCTCAGTGGTGATGCAACATAATGGCCAATTAGGCCACATGCTGACTAACAGTTCCTGGTGTTGGACTTTTACAAGGAGACATTAACTCCCAGTTGGACCCATTATGCACCTGTCTACATCCCACTGTGTGGTGAAGGCTGAATTATTTCCTTGGTAACTTGTTTTAACTGTTGTGTGTATGGGTGGGCATGAAGCCTGTGGACTTGTCATGAAATCTGCAGATATAATTCTTTGGCACAGATCAGTACTGAAAGTCAATCCAGCCCAGACCTTTAGCCTGATATTCACCAGCGCTACAGCCATTTTATCAAGTCAAACAAGTGCACGTCTGAGTGTGCATGTCTGTCTGTTTTTCTGTCTGTCTGGGTCACACATTTCTGTCTCCCTCTCTCTCTGCTTTTACCTCCCTTTCGCTCTCTATCACTTGCCTTCTCTCCCTCCATCACCCAGAGGGGTAAATTACCAGTCTGGCAGGAGGGGGTGAGCAGTCCTCCAGCACACACGCCCATATATAGGCAGCAGACGTTAGGTAAACGCTAGGTAGACGTTAGGTAAACTTAAAACAGGCACTACTCAGTCAGCTACTTTATTTGTAACACCGATACGCTTCTCTGAGCTGGCACTGATGAGTGCATATGGCACTGCAGGTTGTGTGGATGTGGGACAGCAGGTGGATGAGGGCGACCGTGTGTGTGTGTGTGTGTGCGCGTGTGTGTGTTTGTAGTGAAGACTGTGAATGTGTATGAATCACACTGTTTACACACATTACCACACTGATGGCTATATTCAGAATAACACTTTAACTTTGTTTAAAGAATCGTTGGCAGCAGAACCTGCGTTTCTGTGCCCGTTTTTTGTTGAGCGGTATTTTTTTTTCCTTATTCTGTCGGACCGCTGGCTGGATGCAGACAATATGATGTCATGTCTACATGTTTCCACTGTAACTAAAGCACAACAGAATTTGATTGGAAGAAAAATAACAGTAATAATCCATTTAAACATTCTTTCCAAAATAAAACCAGAGGCATTTTGTAGAAGAAGCAGGAATCAATTTGTCCACTTCCGGTGTGTGTGTGTATTGTCACTCTTCCTAACTGGAAACACTTCTGCTGTCTTACTCCTACAATACCAACATGCATTAAGTCTAAACCAAAACCGTTTACGCCTAAAATCCATTCACATTTTTCAAAAAGCCATTCCTATTCAGAGTCCAGAATCAAAAGAGGAGGTTAAATATTGAAAGCTAAAATATTTTTGGGGTTCGGCACAGTTTCAAACATCGTGCTGTATTCTTTAAACTGTTAACGCTGTTATGGCTTTCTGTTCTCTACTTAGCATTTACCAAGGATATGAACAGGTGTCTGTTCAGTCAGCAGGTGTTTTCAAAAAAACAAATTTTCTAATCCTCATATAATCATGACACACAAGCATATCCCAGCATGCATTTGAAATGATGTGGGATGATACACAGGACTAAGAGCTCACATTTACAGTTTTAGTAAATGACCTTGCATTTGTATTGCCCCTTTCTAGTCTTCTGACCGCGTAAAGCACTTTTACACTCCATGCCACATTTACCCATTCACGCAAACATTCGCACACTGGTGGCCAAGGCTACCATACAAGGTATCACCTGCCACATTCAGTATCTTGCCCAAGGCTACTTCGAGCCTGGGATTGAAACACTGATCTTCTAATTTGTGAACAACCCGCTCTACCTCCTGAGCCACAGCTGCCATTTCACTAGACTTGTATGCCTCTAGATTCCAGGCACATTAACATGCGGGACAACGTGCATGTTTGTGAATGTTAATGTTTCCTTCTGTGTTTACACGTGCAGGTGTGAGTGCAATTATGTCAGGTTGAAGGATATTAATGCTTTGGAAAGTTGTGTTTAGAGTGAATAAACAGGTCTGACTTTCTCAATGTACAAACTAACTCTGTGACATGTTGCTTCCTCTGACCACTTCCACTCTTAAAGGTCCAGTGTGTAAGATTTACGGGGGGATGTATTGGCAGACATAGAATATAATATGTATGTTTTCTTTAGTGCATAATCACCTGAAAGTAAGAATCTTGTGTTTTTGTTGCCTTAGATTGAGCCATTTAGGGAGCTGGTCCTTGTCTACGGAGTCCACAATGTTGCACCACCATGTTCCTACAGTAGCCCAGAGCAAAAATAGTGAACACTGACTCTAGATATAGCCATTCGCATAACTCACCCTAAGGCCGGATATATAATTGCTTTTTAACCATGCATTAGGGTAGACAACCGGCTGTGTCGTGAACAGAATTGTTCACGTACTTGCCTGAGGACTACACATGGTACTGGAGTATTCCACTAGAGGGCACACCATAGATCTTAGACTGTATAGAACCTCCAGATTTGCATGCACTCACATGGCCACACTCGAGGAGGTGACTGTATTGTTAATTCTGAGATCTCTGTGTTCACATGTTCAGGTGTGATTATGTCAGCATGAAGGATGTAACTGTAGAAGTAAGGTGTATCCAAAATGAATAAACATGTCTGATTTTCTCACTGTACAAACTAACTCTGCAACATACAGCTTCCACTATTCGAAACATCTACAGTCAGTCTCAGCTGTCAGCTCTGAGATTCCACGTCCCTTTCAAGGAATCATGACTTCAAACAAATATTTATGACCACAAGACTAAAAAATGTATATGGCTCTAAGCATATAGTTCTCACTTTCCCCTTCATTCTTCGATCTTCTTACCTCAGTGTTATTTCACTGCATAACTATGTGGTTCCATCAAAGCCGAACACAAAGCATACCAGGTCAGAAAACAGAGCAATAAAACTACACTTTAAGACCAATTATGGGTGCTCAGGTAGCACTGCCTCTCTCCCTCTTTCTCTCTAACACACACACACACACACACACACACACACACACACACGTACAAATGTACATACACAGCTCAGCAGTGCAGGCACACACTCGTTCAGAAATACAAATATACAATACACTTCTTTTCTAATTGAGCAATTTTGGACAGAGCCAAAGGTTTCCACATGACCACATCTTAGAAACATTTGCAGGCCGGTGTAACTCACATCAGCCTCTGCTGCTGGTTCAGTCAGTCACTTGTGATAAACTATTTATCAGTTCACACTGGAGCTGCATGGCTGAGGCAGCAGTCATTGGACAAGCAAAGTGCATTGCAAGTGGGCATGATAATAACATCACCTCTCACCCAGAATCACTGTGACCAGTTGGCGATGAGCCATGTGGTCACAGAGCTACAGGTGGACAGGATTTATAGGAAGAACTGATACACATGTCCTCCTCCCAGGGGTCAGTAAAATGTCTACTTATCACTTGTGAAGTCACATTCTTCTGCCAAAGGATGACCTAAAATTACTCTGCAACAGGATGTTTCAACAACCATTGTCTCTCAGTGTTTAGGTGACATTAGCTCATTTACTTCATCTCTTTCCAGGCCCATTATCTCCAGAGGAACAATATGCTTCACAATCTTGCCAGAATCAGACATCGACCCTCAGGAGCTGGGACAGAACCAGCCAGCCCAAACATGGAGAAAAACCCCAGCGATACCGCTGGTTGAAATAAAAACACTGATTGTTTCCAGGTATGCTGACTGGTGTGACTACGGCAGCTGGGACTGTGCTGGACAAAAGGTGGTGGGCAGGTGACATGTCTGATGACATCTTTTACGATGATGCAACTCTTTCTTATTATTTTCTTCCTTGCAATTTTTGCTGCTTTGGCATACCCAAATGGAAAGCTTGTAACAGGAGAACAGTCCGGCCAGAATGTATGTATGATGATTCATTTGAAAGCTAACATCCTCTAGTTTCTGGTAAAGTGCTTGTTTGGCATGTGGCTAAAACACAACCTAAACTACATCACTTCAAACATGGCTAAAAAGTGGGGGTTTTATGTTCCTCTTCTATTATACATCATATTTGAACAACAACTAGCTGGACTATGCAGCCCCTTCTCTACCTTCTACATCTTGTCAACCACACCTGTTTAAAATTTCAGACCTTTAAGGCATAACAGCAATGCTGAGAGAAAGATAGACTACATTGTTTTTGCTTTCTCTTTTTTGCCAGCCTATTCTTCGCCTGCTCCTTATTTTTCTCCCTTCCTTTTCCTGTCCCTCCTATACTTCCTTGTGCTTCTGTGTTTTCTCTCCTACCTGAAGATGCTACAATCTGACGTCAAGGTCACAGGGATTCACTTGTTTCGGGTTTCATTTCATTTGACCAGTCTATGAAGAACAGGTTTATACTGTATTTCAGGTTTTATTTCTATTGACATAACTTCTTTATGTTTCTGGCAACAAGCTCTCACATTTGTACGCTTGCCAAGCTACCTCCACCTCCCCCTTCATGTGCACACACGTTTCAGACAAAAGGCTACAACCATCATGTGTCTCCATCCATCATTCATATTATAGTTGCATGTCAGTCTAACGATATTTATGTTATCATTACACATTCATTGATTGGTACCATGTCGGCTGTTTACATATGAAACATTTAGATAAGTTACTTGAATAAAGTCTGGGACCAAAGAAATAAAAGCCCCTTATAGGGATAGACTGTAGTAGTTTCTTTCAGTGTGCATTTCATTTGAAAATTTTCCATGTAAATGTGTTATTTGAAAGATGAATGTATTACCGGAAGATGCTTTGTAAAATAGTAATAATTGTGTTTGATATGACACACAGGAATAAAACTTCACAAAAGTAAACACATCTTTTTAAGCTATATCTCATACAGGGTTCCAACATCCTAAGGAGAGTTAGATTTAAGACTTTTTTAATGCAACCCGGAATTAAATATAAGACTAATTCTAAATTAAGCAAAACTGAGTCAAAATAAGGGCAAGTTCGGAGTCTGGGAATATCACGCTATAGGTTGTAAATTGTCCCCGCTACTGCTGACTCTGCTGCTACTACTGGAGATGAAGATGGAGGCGTGGCAGAGACAAGGATAGACCAGAACTGGAAAACACCTGCCATTTGTAGGCAGGTTTTCTTGGCTGTTTTGCGATTTAACAGTACATATAGGATTCCTTGATTCCCATCATGCCGAGTTTGAAAAGCTTTGCATACATACACTGAGCCTATATCTTTTGCCTTGTGCAGATTTCAGCCATTTTGCAAAATCTCATTACATTTGTGCTTCCTCATGACGTCCAGGGTACAGTAACAGCTAGCTAACAGACAGTGGATTATTGCTCTGAGCTTCCCGGCCAGAAACAAAATATACGTGTTGGTGATTCAGTGATCCTGATCCGCATCACGTTAATTCGAGAGGCCATGTTTCTACAGTAGCCCAGAACAGACAAACTAAACACTGGCTCTAGATAGGACCATTTACATTTTGTATCGGCCATCGTAGTTACCAGCCCCTCCACGGTGAGAGTATCGGAAAAATACAGATGTTTTTAAGATGAAACTGCGTTATTCAGTGTTTTAACCAGTTTAAATTACCTGATCTATAGTTTGTAGAGGAACAGACCTCTGTGAATAATTCAACTCCTTGTTAAAACCTCTGAGCGTCTGGATCTGAAGTTATCAGAGAAAAAAGGTGAGCACAGATTAGCAGGTCCTTGGTTTAGTGGTTTAAATCACTGAGTCCGTTTGTTTTAAAGAGGAGGGGACCTCTGCGGATAGTTTAGCTCACAGTAAAAACCTCCTAAACGTCTGGATCAGATATAAGGTGAGCACACATTAAGTTATTAAAGAAAATAAGAGAGCAGCCATTTGCAGGTGCTGGGAGAGCAGATGTCTGTGACATGCTGAACAGCGTAGGAGAAACACTGATTTGTAATGTGAAACTGCCTTACTTAGGGTTTTTTACCAGTTCAATCACCTGGTGTGTTTGTTTTGGAGAGGAAGAGACCTCTGTGAATACTTGGCTCCCGGTAAAAACCTCCTGAACAATGAAAACTGAAGGAATTATAACCAGAAGAACTTTCAGCTGGCTGCAAGCTGCAATCCTCGCTGCTAGATGCCACTAAATCCCTCCAAATCTTACACACTGGACCTTTAAGACATTTTAATACCAATTAAGGCCTTATTTTTAGGTTAAAGAATTCAGCGCCTTTTAAGACATTTTGTGGATCAGCATGAACTCTATTCATAAATGGATACCAATGATTCATGATATATGCCTTAATGAGTCACTGCAGTCAGTGTTTCTCTTCAACTTGACAAACATGGCACTGTATTGAAATCCATAAGGAACTTCTGGCACAGTTCCTTTTTCTTTTTGAGGTGTCTGGAGAGAGTGAAAACCCCTGAATCTTTACAATTCACAGACTCTTTTACCTCTCATGTATGTTCTGTGTGTGTGCGTGTCTGTGTGTGTGTGTGTGTGTGTGTGTATGTGTGTGTGCGTCTCCCTCACTCCCTCAGACCCCCACCCACTCTTCATACTCCCTCTTTTTGGCAGTAGAGAGCCAAATAAATGCAGCCCAACAGTCACTGGGGGGTTAGAACAACCCATTTGGTTTAATGAGGTGATCCAGTGTTCTCTCTCCCTCTTCCCTTCTCTCCTTGTCTATCTTTCTCTGTGTCTCTTAGCCAATTACACAGTGTCCTGTCTTGCATCCTGTCCCCCCCCCCCTTTTTTTTTTTTTATTCCTGCTCTCACTCATTTCCCTCCTTCTTTCTTAAGGCCTTGTTGAGCCCTGATAAAAACCTGAACCTTGGGAGAGGAGAGGGACATTTGGGAGCGAGATGGCGAGAGGGACGGTGGCCACGTACCTTCATGGCATCTTTCTCTTGGCTCTGTGGAAACCCTCACTGCAAGGAGGTGGGTTCTCTTTACTGCATGTGTGCAGCGCTCAGCAGTGCAGCACCTGTGGATCAGGTGTCACATTTAGTTTATGTAGCAGCGCTTGCAGAGGAGGAATGCATGAACTCCTGTTTTCTTTAATGGTAGTTTAGTGCAGATTTGTGATTTGGGAGGTTTATTAAAGGTCAAGCACCTCTCCAGTCTTGCTTTCAGATAAAGAATCATATTGCATAGAATATTGGACTGAGTTTGTGTTGGTCATTTTCTTTTCTTGTACTGTCAACTCCTCTCAGAGTGGAGTGCTTTTTTCTTAAACTTCTGTGTTATTGAATGATGTTTAAAGCTTGTTGTCGCAACTTTCCACAAACTTAAAAAAGTGAACAGATAGCTGTGTAGAATCACATTTGTCTGGATGAACTTTAGAAGCACTTTTAAACATGTTAAATAAGAACGATCTTGGACAAACCACAATATAATAACACTGCTTGTTCTCTGTGCATTTATCATCTCAGCGCTTCCTCCTCTCTAGGTGTGAGGTCAGGACAACAAGGATACGGTTACATCTTTTAATAGCTTGCTGCACCTGACTTTTAATGGACCTTATTAAAAGCTTTACAGATCACTGTGTGTTCCAGACCTCATCCCTCCATATCCTGTCTCCATGTCGTGTCTGTTTAAGATTTGAGCTGGCTAATGAAAGGAGATTCCCCTCATTCTCTTTCTCGTCTTGTTAGAGGAGATGGTTTAAAAGCTGTGTCAGGCTGTTGTGTAATGTAATTTTATACAAAGTCAGGCTACCACTGAACACTTAATAGAGAGTGCGGCTACATGGTTGTTTAGTTTCTGTATTTTGGTTTTACTGGAGCAGGCTGGATGAGTGTTTGTACTTAAAGGAACACTTCACCCACAAAATGACCATTTGTTAATGAGTTAGTCAGATTGTGTTATCTTGAATTCATGAAGAAAACTTTATCTATCTTGTATGCCTCCATAGACATGCTGATGTATTGCCTGATTGGGGATCATGTTTAACATCAACAAAACTAAATTGAAAATTCAATTTACAAACTCATACACAACTTGTGCAGTATGATCCAAGTCTAATTTATCCAGTCGTGTGCTCAGGACTTCCCAAACATGTGCATTTTTTGCTAAAAAAAAAAACCTTAGTATTGGAGTCTGGCTTTAAAGAGATAGCATATTTAAGTTTCCCTTTCAGTTAAGTTTTAAATACTTAGCTTTTAGGGAAGTACTGAGCATACGACTAGATGAATGAGACTTATATATACATATATATATATATATATATATATATATATATATATATATATACTTATATTATACTGTACGAGTTGTCTGTGAGTTTGTAAATGCATACATTATCTTTCTTTATAACATATTCACTTGCTCATTTAATTTCTTTTTGGAAATCAACATTACAAACAGTGATAGTGCACCTTTCCACGAGATTAAACATCAACAGCCATGCAAGCAGCTCTGTGAGGTTGTAATGCTCATTGTAAAACAACAAACTGATAAACCAAAAAATTAAACAGATATAGATTTTTACCTCATGGGGGCGCTAGATTAAAAGTCAGGGAAACACTTAAGTCCACGAAAACCATGAATGTCTGCACCAAATTTTCATCAGTAATTCAGTCTCCTCCCCTGGAGACCACGAACATCTATACGAATAATAGTGCCGATCCATCTAGCAGAGATCTATTTGACATATTTTGCTACATAGATTAAAGTTTTGACCTGTTGGTAGCGCTAGAAGAAAAGTAGGAGTCAGCAAAAGTCAGCAAACTTCTCAAGGCATCAGTAATATCTGTGAATATGTTCACATCAAACCCTCCATTAAAGTGGAGATATTTCAATCTACAGTGAAGTGTTGGGCCCGACAGATAGACCAACATCGTCATCCCTGGAGCCAGAGCGGCTAAAAACAATAATAGCTACAGTATGATATCATGGACAGAGTTATAAAATGATACAAACATAACTAATTCAATAATGACATATTAATGTCGCCATAGAAAACAGTCCAGTGAACTCTGGACAATCTCTACATGTCAAACGCAAAAAATATCTTTTTTTTTTCCTTTTTCCAAAGTTTCAAAATAAAAGTAAAGATGGTATTTATTATTTGAATTATATATTATTTATTATTTGAATACATTGCCAAGCCCAACTGCTGTTTTATTTCATGATATATCTCTGGTGAATATAAGCGCATAATTGTCCGGTGTTTCAAGATTCCTCCCAAAACAACAAAAGCTTTTGGGGGAGGAGGTTTCTGTCCTGCAGCATGACTGAACACTTAAGTTATTTACTGCGTGTTGTTAATGTGCTGTACATGGCATTACTGTGAGATCAGTTACTCACATTCTTTAGGATTCCCTACAGACCTCTTCTTTTCACATCTGGACTGTGGGATCTTAAAAAACCTTTCCTTTTATAGTTGTTCACTCTCTGTGGTTCTATTTTTGGCTATCGTGATTTGTGGAACAAAACATAGGTGCAGAAAAGTGTGAGAATTATGACCAAAGATACATGCCTTTTGGATGAAGGGGTGTTTGTTATCAGCTGCAGAGAAACTCAGAGCACGGGGTAGATAATCACTAACACAAGCACACACACACACTTAATGAATGTAAGGGCATAAACACGCTTTTCTCTCTGCATGTGTGGCATCTGATCTTATTAGTTAAATGTAATCCTTGTTAACTAGACAAATTAAATGGGTTTTATTAAGTGCTGGGAAAGAGTTGTAAATTATGTCTCATTAATTCTGAATGATGACTCGTAAATTCCACAAACTCAGTCATCTGTGAGGAGTCTAAACAACAAAAACATTGTTAAACTGCTGTGTTTGTACAGCTAATCCAAACAATCTGATTTCCTGAACAGAAAAAACAGTTATAATTTGAAACCATTATTAAATCATATTGTCATTTGCTGTGACTCTGAACTGGTTCTGTGTATCAGGTGTATACGTACCTGCTGGTGGAGCAGGAGGAGGCATTGGAGCCGGTATAGGAGCCGGCGTAGGACCTGGAACTGGATTCGGACCGGGTGGGACTGGAACAGGATTTGGCCCTGGAGGAGCTGGGACTGGATTTCAGCCCGGTGGAGGTGCTGGTGCCAGTCTGGGAGGCTTTGGACCAGGAGCAGGTAGAGGCGGATACCATTTGTGTTTTCTACTCAGTTTTATAAACAGCTGGTTGTGATTTCAGTTTGAAGTTAGGAATGTGACGACTGACATGTTTAACTGAACACACAGATTTATATCAGTACAAGTAACTGTAATCGGGTTTCAGATGCAGTTGTGGTCATGAAAAATAATATATAGTTTGTCTTCATCTATATATATTTTGTGTGTTTTCAACTCACAGTGTTCTGATGACTGTTTTCCTCAGGGGGCTATGGAGGTCAAGGGCCAGGAGGAGTCGGACCTGGAGGTGTCGGACCGGGTGCAGTGAGACCGGGAGGAGTCGGACCTGGTGGAGTTGGACCAGGAGGAGTTGGACCTGGAGGAATCGGACCTGGTGGAGTTGGCCCAGGAGGAGTCGGACCTGGTGGAGTTGGCCCAGGAGGAGTTGGACCTGGTGGAGTCGGACCTGGTGGAGTTGGACCAGGAGGCTTCAGGCCCAGCACCTTTGGCCCAGGCAGTGGTGGACTCGGAGTTGTACCTGGAGGTGTTGGAGCCGGTAAGACAGATATGGCTGATTATCTGTAGTGCAAAGTCAAGCAGGATTTCCATTGTGCTACTGTTGATTTAATTATTATTGCTTTCTTTTAACAGGTGGAAAGCCTCCAAAAACAGGTAAGACATTCAAGCCTGTCCGTTGCTCGAGCACTGATTTACGATTACATTCTGTAGAATCACCAAGATGAAAATTCTCGTCTTGAATTGGGACAAAAAAGGTCTTTTCAAAGACAGTAAAGCTCAGATGTCATGAACTATATGTATAGAAAATGTGCCATCATTCATATGAGGTGTGTAGGAACAAACCTACAGACCATGATGACTCTAAGCTCTGCAAAATCTTGGTAACTTATTTGTCTCTAGGAGGTGGCTACGGTGGTCATGGAGGAGTGACTGGAGGGTTTGGACCAGGACAAGGAGCTGGAGGAGTAGGAGGAGGATTGGGACCTGGTGGAGTCGGATCAGGTGGTTTTGGACCAGGTGGCGTCGGTCCTGGAGGCTATGGAACTGGTCCTGGAGGAGCTGGTCCTGGTGGTTTTGGACCAGGTGGCCAAGGCACAGGCATGGAGTTTTTTTTTGTCTCCTTAACATATCAAAAAATAAATATTACATCTTTATTAAATTAAGCAGATTAAAGGGGCAGTTCACCTCAAAATCAATATATATATATATATATATATTTTTTTTTAAAATCAATATATATATATATATATATATTTTTTTTTTCCTTTTACATGTAGTGCTTTTTTTCAGTCTTGATTGTTTTGATGTGAGTTTGCAAAGTGTTGGAAATATTGGCCATAGAGATGTCTGACTTCTCTCAAATATAATGGAACTAAATGGCATTCAACTTCAAACATATCTGAAAAACTCAACAGCAATGTCTCTTTCCAGAAATCATGACCTGGTTACTAAAGATAATCCACAGACCTTGTTGTGACAAGTTTCATCTAAGATTTTTTTTTTCTTTCTACCGAATTACACCCACCAACTGTATCACTGCGCAGAAGAAAGCTTGCATCTACTCATGAACGAGAGGCTTGTGCTCATTACAGCAAGAGCTGTAAACATTAATGGCATCCTCCTCTGCTGAACTGTGACGTTAGCTAGCTCAGTGGTGCTAGGTGAGCTAGCAGTAGATGCTTTGGTCTGCATGGTGATACAGCTGGCGGAGAAAAAAAAATGTCCTACATGAAACTGCTCTGTGGATTATCCTGAGTAACCAGGTCATGATCTAAATTCTGTATAGTAGATTTTGGGGTGAACTGTCCCTTTAACCAGTACAATTTTGTCTTTAGTTTGCACAGGAATTAGTAGAAAAAACAGCCAAATAAAATACAAAATAAAACAAATTAAGCACACAAACACTCTCTGAGCACATACATAGTTTCAGTTAGAGTGGGATAATCAATAACTGCTAGAGTTGCTACATACTTGTATCAGATAACACCAGACACATGCTGGTAAGAAGACTCATGTACTCAACAACTTTTGAAGGAACCGCTGAATTACTGAAACCTAGTCAAAAAAACTAGTAAGCTCATGACCTACAAACAGCTGTGTTCAGTTGCATCGTGCGACATTCACAATAAGAGGAAGTTCTCTGCTCCGCGCATGTGGATCAGAGGTCAACCCCTGCACTGTAAATATTGTTCCTCTGTTCAATTCAACGAAGCAGGATAAGGATTGCATACATGTACCATTATTTCATTTCCTCATTACCTCATGGTTATGAGCTATTGTTAAGGGGCCAACCACCCTCGTGCACACATTCAGTGATAAAGGCTAATGCATTAGGCATGGCAGGTCCCTGATAAAGGACGGAAGCCATCACGTCAGTCAGAAAGACTGATTTGCTTTGGAATTTCAGGCCTCTCTGTTTTTCATCCTCCAAATGTAGGATGAGGAATGTTGGTGATAATATCCAAGGATCCTTAGAGGTTAAGCCTTGGTTTTGTGGAACCTTTTAAATACCACTCATTATAGCGGTGGGTAGAAAATGGGTCAATGTAAGCACAGGAAACAGTCTCATAAGTCACACTTTCCAAAAGTTTGGCCGCCTCAACCTGGCACGTTTTTTCACAACACTATACTACACAATAATGCCCGCAAAGTGCATTTGTGCCGTTCTGCTGCTCCACCCTGAAGAATAAGAAAAAACATCCTGGTTCACCTGAACAAGCAATGAGAGGTGTACACCTATAAAGACTGTGCTATAACGTCAAGCAAAAAATAAAAACCAATTACAGCCAAGACTGTGCAAACTGAATACAGTGGCCTAGAGCTGCTTATCATTTAACAACTAGATTTATTCTACCAAACACCAGAAGTAAGACTGACCTATTTATAAATCTTCTATTTCCACATGAAGCATCATGTGTACCAGCTCTCTTTTCTCAGAAATCTCCCCACACAGGCTTTAGTTCCCCTCTGCAGCCTTGTAATTGTTACTGACCCATCTACAGCCAAACCCTATGAGAGATTTAGTTCTAAAGTCAAACATGCACACTTCAAACAAATGTTCAAAACCCTTCCGGAGAGAAAGTTAATCCTTGCGAGGTTTCTCTCGGGCAGCAATCATTCATGTATAACATTACAAAAGGGTGGAGTCGCACAGGGACACACTGGATTCATTAATGTATGATGTAGTGTATTGTAGTCACTACAGCAAGTATAGGAAGTTCTAAGTACTGATTCTCTTTTATCTGCTTATTAGGCCTTGGGGCAGGCGGTTTGGGTGGAGGAGTGCTTGGAGCAGGAGGCCTCGGGACTGGCAGAGGTCAGGGAGCTGGAACAGGCTACGGACCTGGAGGTCAGTGGTTTTCATCCTTACATGACACCCAATAACAGGTTTAAATGCATAGGTCTCTTTCTGTTCCTTTATATAAACAAGTACATGAATTAATAAATGTGTTATTAAAGTAAGTCCACTGCCAGGTGTATTTGTACTGTGATGCAACTGTAAGAATCACTTAACAACATAAATAGGTGTCACACATGAGCCTGTCAGGCTGCCATACAGCTGCTCCTCTGAAACACCCAACACATGGCTGAAAAAAATTCTCTTCCCCTTAGTGGGTCACACACTTTGCATTCATACATATTGTTAACCTTGAAGAATGTGTGTCTATCAAACAAACCTCTGTCCTGACCCAGGTGGCTATGGAGGCTACGGAGGTGGTTTTGGACCAGGTGCTGGTCAGTACCCAGGAGCTGGTGGAACTGGTCCCAAACCTCCTAAAACAGGTATTTAATGTTATCTTATTGCTATTACACAGTTTTAGGGATGCACGATAATATTAGCACGTCATCAGTATTGGCCAATATTGGGTTTAGAATGAACTATCGGAACCGGCCAACATGCTTTTTCCTATTTTTCACAGTGAATGAATATTACATACATTACAGGACTGCTATTCATGTCCTCATCTGCTGGTGGGTCATCATGATAAGGGCGTGCATGTATAATATGATTTTAATTCCGCTACAGTTGTTATATATCGGCATATCTAAAAAATCCAATGTCATGCATCTCTACGCAGTTTTAAACACTGAAATGTGACTGAATTTCATATGGGTTTTTTTTTACCTTAGGAACAGGCTATGGGCCTGGAGGTGCAGGGTTTGGACCTGGTGGTGCCGGATTTGGGCCTGGTGGTGCAGGGGTTGGGCCTGTTGGAACAGGACTTGGGCCTGGCGGTGCAGGGGTGGGGCTTGGTGGAACAGGACTTGGGCCTGGTGGTGCAGGGGTTGGGCCTGGTGGAACAGGACTTGGGCCTGGTGGTGCAGGGGTTGGGCCTGGTGGAACAGGACTTGGGCCTGGAGGAACAGGATTTGGGCCTGGTGGTGCAGGAGTTGGGCCAGGTGGAACAGGATTTGGGCCTAGTGGTGCAGGGGTTGGGCCAGGTGGAACAGGATTTGGGCCTGGTGGAACAGGATTTGGGCCTGGTGGTGCAGGAGTTGGCCCTGGTGGAACAGGATTTGGGCCTGGTGGTGCAGGAGTTGGGCCTGGTGGAACAGGATTTGGGCCTGGTGGTGCAGGAGTTGGGCCTGGTGGAACAGGATATGGGCCTGGTGGTACAGGGGTTGGGCCTGGTGGAACAGGATTTGGGCCTGGCGGTGCAGGGGTTGGACCTGGTGGAGCAGGAGTCGGTCCTGGTGGAGCTGCTGTGCCAGGAGGAGGTAGATAATATAATGTAAATTATACTACACTGTACTGCACAACATTTACTTTATGTATTCTACAATTAAGAACAAGTGTCACATAGAAAGCATTAAGGATTAAACTGTAAGAACATGCATTCACCTTGGTTAAAACAATGAGATATATTGTATTTCTAGGGAAAAGTTTATTTCAACATACATTCTTAAGTTTATTGTAAATTGGTAATTACTGTTAACTTTGCTAAATTGTGTTTTAAAAAGATAGTTCTAAGATTAAGTAGGAGAATAAAAAGCTGTTTAGCTGTGTTATTTATGTGTCAAAGTTTTATTTTGCTAACATTTAATGTATTCCTGTTTCAGTTCCAAGTCTGCCACAGACTGGCACCACTGGGGGAGGACCTGGAGGAAAGAGCGGTGGCAAAGCATCAAAACAGGTTCCAGGTAAAAACTAGAATAACCATGTCATGGTTGTATGCCTCCATGAACCAGTGAGGATGCACTCACAGTTTACATCCATGTTTGTGAAACACTGATGCCTTCTTCCGAAATGATGTACAACATCAGTTCAGTTCATAGTTTATGATCGACCAGAAACACTGAATTTTGGAGGGCGATGTTCTAAATTTGCATATGCTTACACACAGGAGTCGGGGTGCCTGGACTCTATCAAGGTGGATACGTACCAGGCCAAGGTTTGTTGTAATACAAGAAACATCTAACAAACAAATAAAGCACATATTAAACAATACAATAATGTATCATTCAGTGTTTTGACAGAAGAAGTTGTAATAGTTTGGTGATTTTCTTCTCATCTTCCCTGGCCAGGATTTGGAGGTCGTGGTGTCCTCCCTGGAGTGGCCACAGGAGCTGGACTTGGGCCTCAGATTGGTGTGTGAATGTAATCTATGTTAATGAATCTTGGAACATCATATCTAGGCACACATGCCTAAACACAAAAACTACTGCCTTATTCTCCGCAGGGACCGGGGTACTCGGCCAGGGGGGTGTTGGACCAGGAGGAGCAGGAAGTAAGTGTTATAACGTCCTAAAATGCTAAACTGTTTCATACTACGAGCATATTTTGCATGCATTACTTGAACTTTAATTTTAAATAAGAAATATTATCCCAGGCTGCCATTGAGTATTTCACAGGATGAGCATCTCTGTAGTGTATTTCTCACTGTAGATGGTCGTGGACAGCAGTTGCCTGGTGTTTTCCGTGGTTACCCCCTCATATCACCAAAAACAGGTACATAGAAACCAGCAATGCAGTAAACTCTGCAGCTGCATGTACAGTTACATGTCGTCAATGATAGATGTAAAGGCAGCAACATATAAATAAATGTATTCATCAAATACAGGGGCAGGCAAATCGAAGAATCCAGCCAAAGCTGCAGCTAAATATGGTAAGGACACATTAGCTGAGGTGTCGCCCTCGTGTTGACAATATGACGGTTACACAGCAATATAATGTATTATTCAGTTCTCTATATTGCCATTTTTATACGCTCACCTGTTCGTTTTGTCAACCAGGTGGAGCTGGAGCTGGAAATGGAGGTGGTGCACTTGGTCAAGGAGGCGCTCTAGGAGTTGGGGCTGGAAGACTCCCAGGAGGTGGAGTTGGAACAGGTGGTGGACCTGGATTTGGAGGAGTTGGAACAGGAGGTGGTCCCGGAGCTGTGCCTGGATTCGGAGGTGGAGTTGGAACAGGAGGCGGACCTGGAGCTGTGCCTGGATTCGGAGGTGGAGTTGGAACAGGAGGTGGACCTGGAGCTGTACCTGGATTCGGAGGTGGAGTTGGAACAGGAGGTGGACCTGGAGCTGTACCTGGAATTGGAGGTGGAGTTGGAACAGGTAGCTGCAATACTGCAATTGACTGATTCTGGAATATTTTGAACCACTATGTCAGCAATGAATATCCTTTTACATTTGCACAGGTCATTTCATGTGACCATTTACTTACACATTGTTTTTGTTTGCTAGGTTATGGTCCAGGCTCAGCCAAAGCACGCAAATATGGTGAGGCGTATGAGCACATTTTTGTAAAATACAAAAATAACATAATGAATATGTACTGTGGGCATGTAACAACCTCTTTTAGTTCGTAGCTGACACTAAAAATGCCTTTAACCTCTCCAGGTCTGCTAGGCCGTATAGGCAATGGAGCCGCTGGAGGCCTTGGAAGAGGAGGACCAGGTGGAGGAACTGGAGTTGGTCTCGGCACAGGAGTGGGGCCAGGTGGGGGCTACGGTTTTGGTCCAGGTGGTGCAGGCACTGGTGCAGCTGGAGGCCTTGGAGGACCGGGAGGAGGAGTTGGACTCGGCACTGGAGGGGGACCTGGCTCTGGCATTGGTTTTGGTCCAGGTGGTGCCAGCACTGGTACAGGTGGTCTTGGTTATGGTCCTGGTGGTGCTGGCACTGGCCCTGGAGGAGCAGGTTTTGGTCCAGGTAGAACTGGGTACGGACCAGGTGGAGCTGGAACTGGATTAGGAGGAGCTGGAACAGGACCTGGAGGTAATTACGAATCAATAGATTAGGGTGTCTGAAAAATGTAACTTATAATTATGCGATAGTGACGGTTTAAGACACACTATTAGCAGCAATGGCTTCAGATACAGTAATATTACTATATTTGTGTTTCAGGGTACGATGCCAGTGCCAAAGCTCGTAAATATGGTAAGAATAGTTATATTGAATATAACTGTATGCAAGTTTATCATCATTTTATAATTGCATTTGAATGTTTTTCTCACAGGCATGTTAAGTGGAGCACTTGGAGGTGCAGGAACAAGTCCTGGAGGAGTCAGGCCTGGCGGTACTGGTACAGGCTATGGACCAGGTGGAGGTGTTGGGCCTGGTGGCACTGGCACAGGCTATGGGCCAGGAGGAGTTGGACCAGGTGGCGCTGGTACAGGCTATGGACCAGGAGGAGTTGGACCAGGTGGCGCTGGTACAGGCTATGGACCAGGAGGAGTTGGACCTGGTGGTGCTGGTACTGGCTTTGGGCCAGGAGGAGTTGGACCAGGTGGCGCTGGTACAGGCTATGGACCAGGAGGAGTTGGACCTGGTGGTGCTGGTACTGGCTTTGGACCAGGAGGAGTTGGACCTGGTGGTGCTGGTACTGGCTTTGGACCAGGAGGAGTCGGACCTGGTGGTGCTGGTACTGGCTATGGACCAGGAGGTTTTGGACCAGGTGGTGCTGGTACTGGCTATGGACCAGGAGGTGTTGGGCCTGGTGGCGCTGGCACAGGCTATGGGCCAGGAGGAGTTGGACCTGGTGGAGCTGGTACTGGCTTTGGGCCAGGAGGAGTTGGACCTGGTGGAGCTGGTACTGGCTTTGGACCTGGTGGAGCTGGCTATGGACCTGGAGGTATGATGAAAGAACAGGATGATGACGACCTATTAAAATAAGGAAGCATATTTGTATTCAAATAGATCTACTAGTTAATATAATATGCTTCAAGTAATTGATGTGTCTGCATTTGTAGGTTATGCTGGTGCCAAAGCCCGCAAATATGGTAAGAAACAACATTTTTTTTTTTAAATTACCATGTGGTCCTTTAAAGTAGTACTAATGATACTTTCATGCAAAAAAAATAATAAGTTAGAGAAAGTGTTTTTTACCTTTATTAGAGCTAAATTCCTCACACATTTGCCCCTCCTTAGGGCTTCCTGGTGGAGGAACACTGGGAAGAACAGGATATGGACCTGGTGGATACGGGCCTGGGACAGGTTACGGACCAGGTGGAGGCTATGGTGCAGGACCGGGGGCTGGATATGGAACAGGTTCATAATTTTGTCCAAGATAAATTTTGCCAAACTCAAATTTAGATAAATATTTAAAACATGACGATGGCTGTTTTTTCCAAATTCCAGTAAAAGCTAAATTATTTTCATGATCTTGGTGTCTGTCAAGGTGGAACAGGTGCTGGTACTGGAGTACTTGGAGGTGGAGCAGGACGAGTTGGTGAGTTGTTAATGTATGATGACACTGGGCATTGCAAGCTGAGAGCAATACAGATATTCTGTTTTCTTTTCTTTGCAATGATATGTTCTCCAAATTCTCTTGATGGAGTTACTTATACACCATCTATTATCTTGTGTAATTTTACAGGTGGTTATGGACCAGGAGGCTTTGGAACTGGCACTGGAGGTCCAGGTTGGTTTTCAGTAAAGAGTCTGTGTAGTGACATGTAGGTCTGTCCATGCTTGGATCTTAATCACATTTTAAGTCTAGATGACATTTAAGTATGAAATATCCCTTTACTGACATCTACTGGTAATTGGTAGGAATTGCAGCAACAGGTGCCTCATTGGAGTAACAAAGTTTGGTTGATTGACAATAGCAAGTTAGGGGCTGTTTCTGGTCAAACAAAAAGGATTTAAAATCTTAAACAAGAAGGTCTATCTCTGTAGGGATCCTTTCCATAATATTGTCAGATAATTACAATAATAATCTGAGCCTGTCAGTGGCAAAAATACGATCTGTCAGTGGATGTACATTAACATTGAGCACATGCCCTACGTGGTTACACTGCAGCCTGTTTTGCCACTGCGAGCTGCAGCCCTCTCACTCAGCAATACTGGACCAATTTCAACAATTGCTACTCTCATTAGTCACTCAGACACAAAAACATCTCATATCTCATCAGTATATTGTAGTATGGTGAAGTAATAAAACTGCAACATTAACCTAGTTGTGAATACAGTTCACAGCTTGCTATTATGAAATGCTGTTCAAATTTTTGAGTCATACGTGTCCTGCTTGACGAGGACAGTTGATATCACTCTGCTAAAAAGGTGATCATCAACAGCAGCAAGGTGTTATTGTGTAATAATTGTGTTTAGTTGATCACACCATCTTTGCAGCAATGGAAGCGTGACAATGTTTGTTTAAGGTTACATATTTTAGCTTCAATGCCAAAAAGCAGTGTTTTCTTGTTTGGGGAGTGAAATAAGATAAGTTATTTTGAGACTAGCCCTAGTCAGTAACTCATATAGCCATCCTTACATGCTTATCTCATCTGTATAAACCCTTTTCTTTGATCACTAGTGAATATTAAAACCACATCTTATTTGTTGTGATCTCCAGGCTATGGCACAGCTGGATCTAAGGCTGCTAAGTACGGTAAGATGTACTTTAACAAGACTCTGTGTGTCAAGTAGAACATTATGTGTATAATATATAAATGCTTAAACTATGGAACAGAGCTGTTTATAAGCAGCTCTTTGAATTTACCAGATGATCTCTTTTACAAACTTTAGGGCAACCTGGTGGAGTTGTACCTGGGGCAGGAACAGGAACCGGCACTACAGGACCTGGTACAGGAACCGGCACTGCAGGACCTGGTACAGGGACTGGCACTGCAGGACCTGGTACAGGAACTGGCATTGGTGTTTCAGTGAATGGCACCAGCATCGGTGGAGGGGCAACAGCTGGACCCAGTGGTGAGCTTCTGTTCTGAGGATTAAAAATACACATTTTGGTCACAGTGAAATATTAATATTCAACCAGATAATCTGAATGTGATAAATTATGTCTGCTGGATCAGGAGGAGGACTAAGACCCACAGGAGGAACACCAGCCCCAGGATCAGAAGGTATCTGTGCAGTGTTAGCACAGAGCAACTGGTCACAAAAACACATTTCTAGTCACATATTATCACGATAACTTTACTCATAGGGTTTGCAATACATTAGTTTTACTATAACATGTGTCTAACAAGGATGGAAAAGACAGTGATGGAGGTGAGCTTCCAAAAGAGAGAAATAAGACAAAGAAAACTGGCTTATCTAAAAATGATTTTGCCATTGTCTTTGTTTTATTAGCTCACACACTTATCCAAAGCACCTATACATACATATGGTACTATTTTCAAATCTCAGTCCTTTTAATATTTTGACCTTATTCCAGGCGATGGTGGTGCTGGCAGTGTGATAGAAGGGTCTGGAAGCTCTGGAGGAGAAGGTGTGTTTAAACTTGCTGGATTGTGAGAGCCTGTCTTTTCTTCCCTTGAAATCATGCACAGATTTTGTGCATATATGACAACAATTAGTATGAACACTAAAATTCAGGTCTAAGGGTGTAGTTATAGCACACAGACTCCATGGCAAACACATGTGAAAATTAAGGACCAAAACACTATACTAAATATAAAACTCACTGCTCTTATTTATTCACACATATTCTTTCGTGTGTGTGTGTGTGTGTGTGTGTGTGTGTGTGTGTGTGTGTGTGTGTGTGTGCATTAAAACAGGAGGTATTGGTGTAGCTGGCAGACCAGTGGGTGCAGGAGGTGATGGAGATGGCTTGGCTGGAACAGGAATCCCCATCATTGGAGCAAAACCAGGTATTCTGGTCGTTCATGCTACAAAATTTCAAACACATACTAATGTAAGTTAAGGAGCTAATTAAAAATGCCACTAATTTATTCAGGAGTGGTTTGGGAGTGTTATTAATGAAAATGTGTTATGGGGGAGGAAACCCGCTGCATTTAATTTGTGTGTTAGTCGCTCTTATCTCTGTTGTGTTGTTTTCCCACTTTATAAAACAGGCCTCAATGGGACAGAAGTTCCAGGTCAGTATATATTTCATAGCCAGAGCTTCTGCATGTTTGTCTGCAAGCACTGCATGTTCATCCATTTCTGTCAGAGTGCATCTGTTAGTCAGCGAGACATCCTCAAAACCATGATATGGATTTCAATTAAATCTGGTGCCTCTTACATTTGGTTGCAGACAGTGCCATCATGTGGCTATTTATAAATTTACATTTTCACTCATAATTCAACCCAGTCGCCATTAAAAATGTTGCCATTGTATACTTCTGTAAACCACACATATGTTACATTTGCATTGCTGTTAACATGTGGTTATATTTAGGCACAAAAAACACTTGGTAATGATTTGGATGAGATCATGTTTCGTCTTAAAATACTTAGTTTTGGGGGCACGGTCCTGCATAAAAACGCAGCAATGACATGCTCCAAAACACCTACTTTTGGTGCCTACAAAGCCGCTAGAAACACAACAATGATTTGTTAAATCAAAATCGGTTTTGTTGTTTGTTGGTCTCAAACAATGGTCTGCAGTGGTCTGCAGCTTGGCAGCCGTGAGGACACGCCATCTGCAACACATGCAAATATAATGTATTCATAGTGTGGAGAAACATACAATGCCAACATTTTCTTCAGGCGACTGCGCAGCAAAACACATTTCCCCCCTGAGGATCCAGGATTATTTCAAAATTTAAAAAATCCTGCCTGCACAGATTGTCTGCCATTTTGGATCATTGCAGATTTGAGTGTCTCTGGAAAAAAAAAAAAAAAGTATTCATTACAATCACTGTTAAATCCTTGTACATGCCAAATTTAGATAATAAGTTTCAAATTGTGTTTAGGAAGTGCAGAAACCACATAAATAAAGTTTAACTTTTAGAATAATGCTATTTTAAATCTCTAACATGGGTATATAGGGGTCCTATACTCATCTTTATACTATACTGGGGTCACAAAGCATTTGAAGTGTATGATTAAAGACCCTTAAAGTTTCAATTGACTACTCAGACACCACTGGTACAGTTTTGCTTAAACTTCAAGGGACAAAATATTTACACAGCATTCTTAAAAGCATCTAAAAAATGTCCTGATGGGGACTGTCTATTTACAAATCAAATGTGAAGGCCATAATTTCCACACTATTTATGGGACACCAAACCATGTTTCTTACTGGCATGCATACTGCATGTTGTATCTGGAAGGCAACAAAACATGTACTTGTTTCCTTTGTTTAAATAATTCACAAGACTGACCATTTTGTTTTCATATCCTGCAGGGTCCACAGGAGCAGCCCCTGGTAAGTTGGTATACAGTATAATGAACACTAAGATGTTACATGTGAGACGTTAATAGAGCATATCGTACAGTAAAAGACTATAGATTTCGAAATAGTGTCAGCTCAATTTAAAATCTGCTTGCTATGATACAGTGGCACATCACGCTATCACAAATGCTTTTAATTTCTATGCAGATCACTATATTTCTCCACTTTACTGCTTTCACAGCTATCACTGGTTTACCTGTACCAGAGAGTGAGTGTTTCCTCACACTTCCTATCACACAACACTGCATGGCAGACTGATGCTAGCTGAGGACTGAAGCTGGCTACTAACATATTTATCTTTGAAAAATGTGTTGTGAAACTGTTTCTAATTGATATCCTCCTGAGATAACCTTTATTTCTGTTGTTACAGTTGGTGGCGGGGCTGTACAACCAAGCGGTATGTGAATCTCAATTTACTGTTCAGTTTAGCATACTGTAGATATTGTCTCAGGATTTCTCTCACCAGTGTTTCAACTCTTGTTTCAAACAGCTGGGACAGGTGTTGGTAAGTAAGCCTGTGTGGCTCACACACACAAATACATACCACATGTAAGTAATGCCTGCACTGGTGTTAACTGGTTTGGAGATTGTGACTTTAATATCTCTTTTGTTTTTATCTCTTTACAAAATTCAGGTGGCACAGGACTTCCCTCTGGAGGTAAGATTTCCTACAAGATTTCAGAGACAGCGCAGAGCACTACTTTGCCTCACACCTCCCAACTATTATCCTTTCTGAAATGTTTTATCACCTCCTCAGTTTCTACATCCTCTCTACAGAGGAAAATATCATCTGATGTTTCTTATATTTTACTGAATAATTTTGCAGGTTCTGGTGGTGATCTCTCTACAACATTGCCTGGGGCCAGACCTCTCAGACCCCCAGGTAAATTAAATAAAGGATATCTCTGCAATACTGCTTACCTATTTCCAAACAACAGAAGTAACATAATGTATTAACTCCCATGAGAGGTAATCATAAGCCAAACCACAAACATCTATTAACAGCAGTGTTGCCTTTCCCCACTTTAAGAACCTATTTGTTCAAACTTACATCAGTCTGATACAACTCAATGTGTTTCACAAGATATTGCACAATTAAGATGTAGAAAGATAGGTCACAAAAGTTTAAGTAGGTCTGCAAATCACACACTGAGGACTGTAATCACCAGGCTTGTTAATACTGGAACCCAGGAAGACCCACTTTCTAGAAGCTAATTGGGATTAAAATAAAGAGTAAAGAATATGTTTCATATGTATCATATCAACCTTTCTAAAGCGATATAGTATATGAGCTGACTCTGTCATCAGGAGGTGGAGGGGACGGTGGATGGCATGTTACTGTAGGTGAGACACTGCAGACCACTGTTTGTGACCAACAAACAACAAATTGGTTGTGATGTGTAGTGACCTGTGGTTTTTCATGGGATTATGCCATGAAAACTGGTTATCTTAAGCCAAAACATGATCCATTCTTAACTTTACAAGGTGTTTTTGTGCCTGTATCCAACCAAAGCATTGTTGAAACCAAAAGTTTCACCCATGCACTACATAATAACATCAAATATAACAAATCTGTGGTTTGCAGAAATGCACAATGCCAACTTTTTGTTCTGAGGACTGCGTTGCTTCCTCTCTGTAACGGTGGTTTGGATGTAATAGTTTGGGGGTTTATTGACTTTGGTTTTCTCCTTCTTCTCCTTTCCTTCTGTGTACTGTCTGCAGGTGTACCCAGAGGTGACACGCCAGGTGAAGGAGATGGCGAGGGAGGTCCTGATGGAGAGAGAGGTGGTACAGGCGGTACAGGTGGAGGACCTGGAGGAGTAGGAGGGAGTCCTACCAGTGCTGGAGCAACAGGAGGTGTTTCAGGTGGCGTAACAGGAGTGGGAAGAGGTGACAGTCCTGCAACTGGAACTGGAGTTGGGGCAGGAGGTGCAGCTGGCGCTGTAGGAGGAACCCCAAAACCACCCAAAGGTGCTATTTTTACATTCAGTTATGACTCTATCCAACACTGTGTATGAAACATCCAATCTATCAATAAGTTACAGTTGGTGACAAAAAATACTCACACTGAAGAAAGAGATATATTTGTTTACTTTTTAAATGTAGAATACGGACCGGACGGGACTGTGGCAGGAGCCGTCAGTGGTGGATCTGGTGTTGTAGGTGGGGTAACAGGCGTAGGAGCAGGCTTGGTACCTGGGGCTGGTGGGCCTGGTGGAGTAGGGACAGGAGTCATTAAACCTGGAAAAAGTGAGCTGCTACCATGTTTTGATCTCTGAAACGTCTGTATATTCATCCTAAACCTATATGCCTATATCACAATGACGTGTATACATTTCACACTTTGTCCATCATAGGCTATGGTGCTGGAGTTTTACCAGGTGGAGGTATGATAACTAACACTATCCTTAATATCTAAACAAACAGATGACATATACAGAATATCTAAAAACAGTGATCTTTTTATGTTTCTCTCAGGCATACGTTACCCGACTGGAGCTGGACAGGGGGCAGGAAAATCAGGCAAAGGTTTTATAAACTGTCACTATATGTTGGTCTCCTTAATAAGGACTTATTTTGGCTTCAGAGATGAAAGATGCTACGAGATCCATTTTATGTTTTTATCTTTCAGTATATGGGACCCTTGGAGTAGCAGGCCAGGGTAGGGTTGGGCCTGGCGGTTATGGAGCTGGTCCTGGTGGCTATGGTGCTGGTCCAGGAGGTTATGGTGCAGGACCCGGAGGTTACGGGGCTGGCCCAGGTGGCTATGGTGCTGGGCCTGGTGGATATGGGGCTGGACCTGGCCAGACTGGAAGCAGAGGCACTGGTGGCGGTCCTGGTGGTGCTGGGACTCTCGGAATTGGAGGGGTTGGAACTGATGCTGGAGGCTTAGGTGGAGGTGTGGGAGGAGTAGGAGCAGGAGCAGGTCCTGGTGGAGTCGGTGGTGGCCTGGGGGGATATGGTGGTGGTGTGGGTCCTGGTGGTAAGTTGACTTCTATGAAATTGTTTTACTGTGTGACTCAATTCTAATAATTAAGTTTAAATTTGATAGAGAAAAACATGTCTTATTTCAACAGCATGTAAGTGAAAACTTATCTTACATGCGCTTTTATTCAGGTTCAAGATATGGCACAGGTCAAGGACTGGGTACCGGCACTGGCAAACCACCAAAAAGTATGATAAGAATTGACAAATATACAGTGTAGAGACAGAAGCTTTTATACAGAGGACTGACACATGACAAATATTTCTTTCTAGGATACGGAGCAGGAGCTGGTGGTACTGGGTTTGGGCCTGGTGGCTACGGGATTGGACCAGGTGGAGCTGGTTCCGGACCAGGTGGCTTTGGTCCTGGCGGTGCTGGTGTTGGTGGTTATGGACCTGGGGGCACTGGACCAGGTGGCTTTGGTCCTGGCGGTGCTGGTGGTTATGGACCTGGGGGCACTGGACCAGGTGGATATGGACCTAGCGGTACTGGGACAGGACCGGGTGGTGTCGGAACCAGGCCAGGTGGATTTGGACCAGGTGGTGTTGGCACAGGACCAGGCAGCTATGGACCTGGTGGAGCTGGGGTAATTCCTGGTGTTTATGCTGCTGGAGGTCAAGGACTGGGGAAAAGAAAGCCACCCAAATCAGGTATAATGGTCATGTATTTTAACACCAACAAAATTTAATAATTTACTTGGTTTTAAGATACATTCAGGGTGTTAACTCCCTCTGACAACTCAAAATGACAAAACTTGAAGGTAGGCAACTACGCATGCCAGCGTAAAACCAATGACAATTTAATTCTTGTTCTCTAGGTGCAGGGCTTGGACCTGGTGGAACAGGTACTGGACCTGGCAGGTATGGGCCTGGAGGGGTTGGACCAGGTGGGGCCGGCACAGGAATAGGCTTTGGACCAGGTGGCGCTGGCACAGGAACAGGCTTTGGACCAGGTGGCGTTGGCACAGGAACAGGCTTTGGACCAGGTGGCGCTGGCACAGGAACAGGCTTTGGACCAGGTGGCGTTGGCACAGGAACAGGCTTTGGACCAGGTGGCGTTGGCACAGGAACAGGCTTTGGACCAGGTGGCACTGGCACAGGAACAGGTTTCGGACCAGGTGGTGCTGGCACAGGCACAGGCTTTGGACCAGGTGGTGCTGGTACAGGAACAGGGTTTGGACCAGGTGGCGCTGGCACAGGAACAGGTAGCTTTGGACCAGGTGGCGCCGGTACAGGAACAGGCTTTGGACCAGGTGGTGCTGGTACAGGAACAGGCTTTGGACCAGGTGGTGCAGGCACAGGAACAGGCTTTGGACCAGGTGGTGCTGGCACAGGAACAGGCTTTGGACCAGGGGGCCGAGGATTAGGGAAAAGAAAACCTAAATCTGGTGAGTAATGATTATACGAGTAAAACTATGAGGCAGGTGACATACACATATTCAGTGTACTGATGGAGACTCCTGTTTGATTTTACTGTTTCATATTAAAGTAATAAGCAGAACACTGACTGTTCTCATCCATTTTTTCCAGGTTATGGAGGAGCTGGAATTGGATCAGGTGAGGTTCGGGTTAGAATTGGGGGTGGTTACTATCTTTTTAAACATTTATATAGCATATAGTCATGCTTATATATTCAGATTTGTTTCCCAGCAGGAGGATTAGGAGGAGGCACAAGTCGTTTTGGCCCAGGAGGTGCCGGAACTGGTGGCTTTGGCCCAGGAGGTGCTGGAACTGGTGGCTTTGGCCCAGGAGGTGCTGGAACTGGTGGTTTTGGCCCAGGAGGTGCTGGAACTGGTGGCTTTGGCCCAGGAGGTGCTGGAACTGGTGGTTTTGGCCCAGGAGGTGCCGGAACTGGTGGCTTTGGCCCAGGAGGTGCCGGAACTGGTGGCTTTGGCCCAGGAGGTGCTGGAACTGGTGGTTATGGCCCTGGAGGTGCTGGAACTGGGCCAGGAGGTTTTACACCTGGTGGTGCGGGTGGATTTGGACCTGGTGGCCAAGCACTTGGGCAAAGGAAGCCTCCTAAATCAGGTTACGGCTCGTCGTTGGGTGGAACTGGCTATGGACCAGGTAAATTTCTCTTTTGATACATATAATTATTACATTAAAAATTTCTGATACCTACTAATACAAGTTCTGATTGTCACAAGATATTTGCCATACAGGACAAAGAAATAAATGATGAACAAGTTTGGAGGACAAAATGCAGAAAAACTTGAAGTCTTACCCACATGATAAATAATTGGACATTAAACCTCTTCTGTTACCATCTTTGGTCCATGTTTAATTATAGCTTGCTTTGTATTACTATTTACTATGTGTTAAGATGATTAAATTGCTGAGATATTCATCCATTATGTACCTGCCATTGGTCATTTATAGTCTATCCAATTTACTTCAATCCCGCTTATGTTCATCAGGTGGTGGAGTAGGAGGGGTCCCTGGTGCAGGAACAGGAGGTATCCTTGGAGGCTCAGGTGAGTTTCTTGTTTATGATTTAAAAAAAAGTGACTAAATATTAGTAACTTTAGGTGTGGCACAGCACACACTGTACAAATACAGCTTAATATTATTCTATAATGTCCTTGGTGTTGTCTTTCTAAAATGGCTTCAAAGTTTGATACACGTCTGTCGAACATGAAAATCTAAACTAGGAAAGCCTTCTCTCTGCTGACAGCTTTATTGCGTGTTATTAAATCTTCTTCTTTTAACAGCCTGACTGATTTCTATGCATGTGTATTTACTTACCTGTCCAGGTACTGCAGCAGGAGGAACAGGAGGGACAGGAGGTCTGGCAGGAACAGGTCAGGGATTAGGAGGAGGTGCAGGTGGCTTGCCAGGTCAGTTTAAGCAGAGCACTGATACAATACAGAAATAACAAAACAAGCTTTTAAAACAACATTTAAAAAATTCAGACCACTGGACAGTACATACCTTCTTTATTAAGAGAAAGTGCATTGTTTAGTGATGCAGGCTGTAATGTGTCCATCATTCCAGCAGGGGGTGTTGGCCCTGGCTATGGTGGGGTGGCTGGTGGAAGCTATCCAGGTAAGGCAGAAGCACTTTGTCACACTTAGCAAGCATATAATTTGTAAAATTTAAAACGATAAGCAATAAATACTTTTAAATCTTGTAGATACCCATAACACTGGTGGACACATGCACACAAAGTATAAAACATAAAATGTTTTTATCCTGAATATTCAACCTTGCACAGAGAATACTTTCATTTTAGTATATCTTCATTCATGTCATTGCCAAGATAACAAAAGACACCATTCTGAAGATTATCAGTTGTTCATTATGACTCTGTCTTTCCTGTCATTGTTTTCTAGGATATGCAGGGGCAGGGCAAAAATGTAAGAAACCTCACTGTGTCCTCTGGGATAAGCATGCTCTAATTAGCTTCAGTCTCTTAGCACACATATGTACAGCATTAACACAGAGATACACTGTACCCACACACTGAAACATAGTGATCTAGATGAAGACAATTACCAATTATTTTCTTTTTTCTTAAAGCAACTACACGATATTAATTTAGAGGCTTTTTTTATCCTAAGCAGAGAGGAGTAAATTTGATTATAAAAATTTGATTATATTGTGAACAAAATGAACTGAAATGTGTTTTGAAATGAAGTCATTATGCTTTTATTAGCTCTTTATCTGCAGAATAACTTTCTCTTTTACTTTCATGTCCTTTAGCCAAGGCACAGAAGGCAGCCAAATATGCAGCCATGCAGGCCTTACTAGGAGCTGGGGGCTACAGAGGTAAACATCATACACACGGTATTTCTTTACAGTAAGCTGGATCAATTCACTGTAAAACACTGCTGCAGCCCTTTCCAAGAGTTCATTTGACTGTAACTTGACTTGAATGAAAGTACTACTGCGCACTGACTACGTTGTCTTCCTTCTAGTTTAAAGAAAAGCTATGTGATGGAAACATGTCCAACATTGTGGTTGTTTCCTCTGACAATAAGCATGATGAAATCCACCTCAGTATTTAATTCCTTTAAATCCAATTTGAATTCAACAAAGCTACTAATGGCAGCTTCTGGTGTATTTTACGACTCTTTTCTCTGAACTTAGTCTGGTACAAGCATGGTTTCCAGAGAACTGACGTGCCTAAGAATTGCACCATAGTCTTACAGCCACAAATACAGGAACTATGTGGCTGTGTGGGAAATGGCAAACTGACCCCTCTTACTGAGGCAGTGCAACCAGGGTGCAGTTCTGTGTTTAATGCTTGTTACTGTGAAGTGAGACTAAACTTAAGCTGACTGAACTTGATGCCTTAGTTTAAAGTCTTTTTATTCTATATCACAAATTCCTCACTTAGCCTAACTTTAACAAGTTTTGTGTATGTCTGTTTTCATGGTAAACAAGCTTAACATTTTTCACAGTGTAGTTTGTACCCATACAATATGTATGCTAATATAACTGTCTTTCTCCTGGTACATAGGTGCTGGCTGTCAGGGTAAATACTGTGGCCGAAGGAGGAAGTGAAAGACCAACAGACAGGAAGTGACCTCATTAAAACAACAGTGGTGCTATTGCATGATCCCAGATCGTAACTGTCTTACCTGCCATAGAAGCTAAAGCTTCAACACATTCCACATGTTACACTATTATTTGCTTAGAAGTGGTTCTCAACCTGTTATGGTCATGATTCCTTAACACAAGGTGATGTGTCTGGTGCAGGTTGATGTGCAAGGTGGTACATTTTTGCTTACTGTGTTGTTTTTATAATAATAATTAAGCAATTTGACTTTGGTCAAATAATTTAAAATGTTCACCAATGCACAAGAAAATGCACAAGTCTGAATGGGGTTTAGGAGTGTGAATCACAGGTTTCATCATGATACAATAATACAACGATACTTTAGACGATACAGTATTAACTAATATCACAAAGTCTGCCACCATATGATTTCAGTTAAATTCAGGAGCCTGTGATCAATATGACAAAGTTAATATCCTCAATTTATTTTTTCTTGGCTGTTTGTCATTGTCTGCCTGGCAACAGGCCGCTAGCACTGAATGTTTAAGTAGGAGGTATGCTTGGACAGAAATGGTGACACATACTTGCCATAGGAATTTTAAAATAAAGGTGTACCTTCACTTTGCACAAATGATATTGGATCGTTGATCACTGAATCAATATATCAGTGCAGACTGATGTGTCTTTACACTCCTAAGGGGGATACATATTACATACAATAGAAATATCTCCCTCATGAATCACCTTGTGACTCTCTGGGGATCCTGACTACCAGGCTGAGAACCAATGAAACAAAGGATCAAGATTTCTCCTTAAATTCTGGGGCCTGTATTATAATACAGTTTTTGTTTATTGTTGTTGAACATCATTTGTGTTGAAGTATCACCATGAACCTCTGGGTGAAGACTGATACCAAGGACACCCTCAGGGCAGCTCCTACAGACCTGTCTGCATGCTGACACAATGTTTTGTTTTCTTTTTTATTCTCCGAGGCCACACTTTTGTCCAGTTAGACTGGATTTTTCTTGGGTCTGCAGAGTGTAATGTTTGTTTTATCAATTCACTGTTTTTAGCTTTAACAACAAAGTGCAAACACTTGGATCATCTGTCCAGCAATCTGTACAAAGATACAGACGGCTGCTATTTAGAGGGAACTGTGAACCAAAGGGACTCTAAGCAGATTTTTGTTTTTTAATTTTGTAGTATGGTGTTTTGACTGGTCATTACCTGGTCCCTGAAAAGCAGTCTGTGTTCATTTTATTGTGCTCAGGCCTCAGCAGTATCAACACATATAGAGACTGAGGTTTCTCAGCTGATTGTTCCACTCTATGCACGACATTAAAGGCACCATTTATAGCTACAAAACTCTAATTGGTATTAGTGTAAACTTTTGGTTAACATGCATATTGTTTTCATTATAAGAAGAATGTATTTGTAATGACTTTATGATGAAGCTAAGGAAAGCATTCAAGCTAAATGTGAGGTTATATGATCACAATACATGACAGTGCGTTTAAATGGCATCTAAGGAGCAATGATTACTGTGTTTTTCTTTTTTATGTACCTCCTTTAACACTGTTGGGAAATTGTCCACGTTTGCTAGTATTTTTAAATTATGCTGACAAAAAGCAGAAAAAGCTGAGTGCTTTATCTATTTAGTCTCATTTTATGAATTCAAGTGCATTAATACAGTATTAAATATTTGAGTTATTGTGCGTGTGTGTTTTAACAGTTTTTAAACTTGTGTACTACTATGATTAATATAAGTGCTTTGTTTTCTACATTGTGCTAAATCGCAATGTAGTCTGTGATGTCATTTGGATAAAAAAAAGTGTCATTGAATCTCATCTTGCATTTGAGCTTATGTTTGTGTCTCTCATGTAGCTCAGCATTTGTTTTTAACATCTGTGTTCTTTATGTGGCCTATGAAGAAAATGATGCACTTTTGTACACTTTCAGACAATGCTCTCTGAAATAAAGAAATGACCAGTGACTGTTGTTTCAGGTTATTGTTATTTTAAAGCAGCTAAAATAATTGACAATGGTGCACATGCACAAAATGTACAACCCTCAAGAGGGTTTTGGCGCAAAGGTAATAGGAGGAAGCTGCACATTGAGAGGCAGATGTTGGTTAATGCGTTGTGGCAGCTTGATAACCACAAGTAAAGCCGAGAAAAGGGGAAACAACACACTACAGCCTGGGTTGACTAAAAAAGAGAGAGCAGCAGTGTCTTTATGGTGACTGATACTGAAACTCAGTAAATACACTGTAGCGTTCACAATATACACAGCAGAGAGGTCTACAGCAAAGGTACAAGCAATGACATGATCAGTAAGTCCTGAAAGCAATCATTATAAACAAAATCACCAATCAAATCAGCAGAAGAAATATTGGCATTGTCCATTTCTGCAAACCACAGACATGTTACATTTTTTACATTTCCAAGCAGCCAGACTGACAAAGCAAAAGGAAAGGAGAGACAACATCTCCTCTAGGGGGAAGTGTGTGCAGGTGTGGAGGAGGTAAGAGTCTGCAAGATGGTGAGACTCGGTTGGTAAAGAGCCTGGAGAAGGTGGGAAAACACACTGCAGCGGAAGATTACTTGGTCGGATTTCTGGCAGGCTGACATCTTCTGCATCTGATTTCTGCTGTCTATGAAACTTTACCAAGTCCAGCAAACCTTCATACTTGGTGCAAGACTGCGACACCATCCTGTCCCGTGTGCTTGGAGAGGATCCTTCCAACAGCTCCTCAGTCACCACAGCCATTCAGTCCAGTAAACACCACCCCAGGAAGAGAACCATCTCTTTCCTCAAGGCTGGAGAGAAGCTCCATTCCCAACGACGGACAAGACCATCCCGTCTGCTCACAGCCTGAGTGGCAGCTGAGACTGGATCTTGGAAAACCACTCAAGTTCCCTGATCACATTGCGCCCACAAGACTCCACCCAGACTTGATCATTTCCTCAGAATCCACCATGCTGTCTGTGCCCTGGGAGGAGCACATGGAGGAGGCTCATGAGAGGAAGCTTGCCTAATACCAAGAGCTGGTGGGGCAGTGCACAAGCCAGCGGGCTCTCTGCATACCAACTGAAGTGAGCTACCGGAGGTTTGCTAGGCGGTCAAAGGGGGCCATATGAACCATCACTGAAGCAGCAGAGAAAGCCACTTGGAGGCTTTGGATAAAGAGGGCGAGCCCTTCGATTGCTGCTGCTGGGATGTAATCCGGGACTTGATCAACCCCGAATGGGTCACCGGATGGATGAGGGGGTCTGATGTTGAACCCCAGGAACATCACTGTTGATGCATCCCAGCGCTTCCTAGAGATGTATCTTGAAAGCTTTAGCGGATATGCTGAAATTTAAAGTTTCTTTTTATGTTATAACAATGCTTTGGTTAATGTGTGACTAGGTTTAGGCACAAAAACCACTTGGTTAGATTAGATTAGGCTATATTTTGGCTTAAAATACCCACTTCAGTTACTACAAACATGGCTGGACATGTCCTGAACTCTTGTTAAAAAACAGCTGCTTTTGTTGGTCTGCTCACCTAGGTGTCACGCCATCTACATACAACCGTGGATGTAGAAACATACAATACCAGAAGCACACATACAAGATGTTTCACCATGATACAAGTCGTCACAGCACACAAGTGACGTAGCTTTATCGCTTTGTCAGTTCAGTGATAGAAGCACCCCTCCACTCTCACATCTCTGTCTGTCAGACTGCAGGATCTGTGCAATGACAAAATGTATCTGCAGACATGGCACACAACTAGTATAAATTACAATCTGAAGATTTAATTTGTAATGCTGTCTCCTGACTTTGTTCATTACTCTTGTGTCTTATGCTCTTCAAGCCAATTAAACAGCAGCAGCTACTTGTGAATAATAACGGTGCCACGTTCTGAATAGTACCTATGATTTTATTCTCCTACTTCTGGGCTGTTCCTCTTTCCTGTGCTTTAACTGAATTGTCCCTCTTGGTGTGCTGTGTGTGATGAATAGAGCGCTCCACTGTATGATCAGGACAGTAATTGGGGCGTTCATAAAGAGATTATGCCTGCGCTGATGGGAACAGAGCTTAATTCAAAACAGGCAGACGTGCTGACTCTCTCACACTACTTCGGAGAATCACACACTTATCTTAACTCATATACAGCTCCACACGCTGTGGGCCCTGCCGAGGAGTGTAACTGTATCTTGCAGACGTCTACATACTGGAAGTAACAGGAGAGGGACGGTGGAGCAGAACTTCTATACTGGGATATATCTGTTTCTGAGCAGCCAGCAGAGGGAGAGTAGCCAGCTGGTGTCAGTAGGTCAGAATTTCTTCTCACACAGCTACTCTGCATATTAGAGGGGGAACTCATGCTCACAGGAAGCCTCTGCGCACATGAAGAGCGAGAGAGAGAGTAAAAGAGAAAAAACAGACAACGCCTGCTGCCGGTCACAGCAGAATACATAAAGTGCCTCCTCATGAACACATGCAGCTAAAAAGCTCCTTTCTTAACTGGGTGGATTGTTTCTGAGTGTCTGTCGGTGAAGTGACAGGGCAAAATGTCTCGACGGGACCAGAGGTTTCGGAGAGGAATGAAAGGACGGTAAGAGCCACTTTCATTAATTTGTGTGATGTGTATGCGCCATTCAGAGGAAGGAGAGTATGAACGAGTGAGTGAAAACGAGAGAATGTAAGCAAATTGTACATCAACATCTGCGATACTTCCTCAAACACAATTGCTGTGACAAACACATGAGTAACTGTGCTTCAATATTCTGTCTACTTTAACATTAATTTTGAGTGTGTGTGAGTAGTTTATCAAACCAAAACAATGACAGATGTCATTGACTTGCCAGGCGTCCAAGCAGGCAACACTACAAGTCACAACTTAACATTTTTTGTTTGTTTGTGGATCCATGTTTGTTCTACCCCACCAAGGACTAATCTTTCTCAGGTCTATATTCAAATATAAATAATACTGCATGCATAACAACACTGAGACACCATTGTAACACCTTACACGATATAGTTAGATCAAAAACAAATGTTTCCTTTTAAGAACTACTGTTATTTAAAGGAAATCAGCAGGACGACACAGACAGAATAGGAAGGAAACCACTGCAGGAGAATACGTCATCTGATTCTTAACATTTGACCTACGTTTATGACCTGACAGAATGTTTGTTTTATGAACCACAGGTGCTGATGTGTTCGCAGCTCCACTTTTAGTGACAGAGGAACAGATCTTAGAACAGTGGCTAAAGATAAATGTAAGATGCAGCACGAGCCTGACATTTCTCTTCTATAAACAGAGACATGTGAGGATATATGTTACAGTAGGAAACAGAGAGAGGATAAATGTCTTTTTTCTCATGGCCAGATGTTTTTGTCGGAACTGCAGATGTTAAACTGGGAGGTTCCACACATCCGTTGCCAGCAGCACAATAACAATGACAGAAGGTCAAAAATAAAGCTGCAGCTGTCTGATGGTTTTATTACTTAATTATTTCCTCAGCAATGAATGAGAAGCAGGTCAAACAGATCTCTAACAGTACTTCTTGTATTGCACTGTAACCCCAGCAGACTAATCCGTGACCAGTTAGGACTAGAGACTCCAGTGACTATTTACTTTACTCAAGTACTAATAAATATGAGCTGCAGTGAACCTACGGTTTGTTATTAAAGCTTTGGTATCTATCTGAGTAATAATAATAGATAATCATGTTGCTACCATATTAACAAATTACATAAAACATGATTTTCTTCCCAGGTCATTAAAGTATTTGCATTTTCTGCCAAAAGAGTTTACGTGTTTTACATTTTAGCACCAACAGCAGCAACAACAGTAATAGTACTAACATTTAAAAGAAATAGGATCATTAGAGCTGATTTGTCAATTAGTTATCAACTATTAAATCAATCGCCAATTAATTTGATATTCGATTAATCCGTTTGAGGACTTTGTTGAGAAAAAAAATAAAAAATTCTCTGAATTTAGCTTGTTAAATATGAATATTTATCTATGACAATAAGCTAATATCTTTGGGTTGTGGACAAAACAAGACATTTGAGGGTGTCACCTTGGGCTTTGGAAAACACAACTATCTTATTGCCATTTTATGGACCAAAAATGAATCAATTTATCGAGAAAATAATCGACAGATTAATCTACAGGGAGAATTATTGCTAGTTGCTGCCCTAAGAATAATGCTTTTTACCACTTTAAGTTACTACTATACAAGATTTAAAACTTCACCAACGACACAAGTGACTGTTTTCCTAATGTAATCAAGTTTTTAATATAATAACATCATACGACTGATCACAGTGAAACACTGTCATTGAGTGTCTCTTACGCTGGAGGAAACTACTTCATTCTCAATAGCAAAGCAACCCTTTCATTCTCTATTGTAAGAACAGCATGGCATTTATAGGAAAAGGAGGAAACATGGAGCTGTACTCTGTCCAGGAAGTCAACTCCCACTCCGGCTGCAGTGTTGAAGAGATAAGGAAGCAGGTTTTTGTTGTACATAGGTATTATTCTTCATTCAGCCTAAACCAGGATGCTACTGAGAGTTTCCCCAGATTTTAAAGTGAAAATGAACGACTTCACTGAAAGTGAAAATGCCGCACTGCGTTTAAGGAAAGGGTGCTTTTTAAACTGTTGCAATGTTTTTACTTTGTTTCACTCTCTTTTGCAATCTTTGAGTGGGCGTGCCCAAGGGAGACTACCATGTGACTGACTAGTGACCCTACATGAGTAGTCCTTTTGTAAGAAGCAATATTAGTTTGGAATCTGACTGAATGCGCTCTCTGTCATGGTGACATCAGCAATTCAAGGTCTGTAATGCATCATTTCAACACTGTCCCTGCAACGAAGGAAACTATTTCCTCCAGGCGAGTGCTGGACAAACAACTTGATGTCTCAGTCTCAACTTTCTGACTGATAAGAGCATGAAACTGTACTTTAACGCAAACAGGGTCCAAGAAATCAAGAGGGAAAAGGCAATGCTGTCTATGACATAGAATACAACTGTGTCAAAGAAAAATGGGCCACACTGACCACACTTTATGGTCCAACTGACCTGGAAGTGTTGTACCTGATGCTGTGTGCGTGACGATCCCACAGGTCAACTTTCCTTGCAGGTCTCATGTGTTCCACCACCAATACGGCTCACGTTACTTAACTCACGCACACACCTCTGAAGTATCTATCATCTTACATCCGCTCTAAATCTCCATTTTCACTTGTTTCGCCATCCTACTCTGTCTCTTCTTCTCACTGTTCTCTAGGTGTTCTGAATGTGGCTGCATCCTGTCACACTGGTACTATGAAAGAGAGGGACAGCTCTACTGTAAGAAGCACTACTGGGCCCGATACGGAGAGCACTGCCACGGCTGTAAAGAGACCATTGCAACAGGACTCATTATGGTAACGTGATGATCACTGAAAACAGGAAAAAGCCTTGCACCACAAACCAATTAGGCCATATTTTCATTGTGTGATATTTTAATGATACTATCACTCTGACACTTCAAGGAAATACTGACAGTAAAAGTGTTCCTGCATTTTTTTCTGAGCAGGCCACAAACTTGACTGTACACACATTTCTAGACTACATAAGAGGAAAGCATTATTTCCTGACCAGTTCTTCCACACTTTGGTGATGCTGACTGACATTTCATCATAATAAGTCACAATATCGTACTTGAAGACACAACAAACAGTCCAGAGTCAAAGTTACCATAGCAGATACTCCTGTTTGCTTTACTACTCTCATGCTCCAAAACTTTTTTGAACTCAGCCAGTAACAGACTGACTAGAAGTTGCGAGATAATTTAAAAATAGCTGCTTTCTTGATCATTTAAACCCACCATTTGTGGCCATACAACTATCAAATACAGATGTAATGTAATATTTACAGACTGAAGTATTGCAATACATCCACAGGATCAAACACTGCAACAAGTAAAACCAAATCTCAGCATGCTACACCGATTGTTCGTACATTCAAAGCCTTCCAGTCTTTTGGTTTCCCCCTGGTATGAAAGTAAACGCTATTTTTCTTTCAACACTCAGAGCAAAGGATATCCTCTGAAAACATCCTGACACTACAATGCCTTGATGCAGGAATGCACAGACGGGACTGTTATGATGCAGAGCTGCATTTTGTCCCTAAAGTCTGACCCAAGCAAACAGCATCTTGTAAAAACTGATATTATGCCCTTGGCTTCTGAATTTTGTTTAACCACACTGCCACCCTAAATAAACAGGTTGCTGGAGAGCAGAAGTACCACCCTGAATGCTTCATCTGTATGAGCTGTGAAATGTTCATTGGAGACGGAGACACCTACACGCTTGTTGAACGCACAAAACTGTACTGGTAAGTTTGAAGCTGACAGAAAAGAAATCAAGCAAGTGAGCCAAAAAAGAATGAAATGGAAAAGGTATTGGCCATAGATTTGTGATTCTGATGAGTGTCCCTTTATTCTCTTGATTTATCTGTTCTGCAGCGGCCACTGTTTCTGTCAGGGCATTGAATCAGCAGCTGGGTCAGCTTCACCACTCACCAAGAGTCGGCACATGGTGGCGCTGGTGTCTCTTCCTCCCCATGCAGGTGGCCGACGAGGCCTGACTGTAGCCACAGACTTCAGCCAAGAAAAAGGCTCTGCTGTCACTGTGACAGAGTGAGTCTTTTGCATTTATAGAGTTAAACTCTGATCCAACGATCCCGACATGTTCCCTGCCTTATCCCACCTTTCCTGCATCCTCAATCATTGTCTTCCTTCCTCAGGTTAGACTCAGCTGCCCTCAACTCTGATCTGCTGTCCTCTGTCCACACTGGTGACCGAGTACTGGAGGTAAACGGAATCCCCGTCCACAACATTTCCCCAGATGAGGTAGGCCTCAAACCATCCACTGATGCAGCAATAATGTCAGAACTAAAGGAGAAGTGGTTACACTTCCTAGCATCAACAAAAAAACTAATACCAAATACCATATCTTTCCTCTAGATAAACTCTGTGATCCAGGACACAAACAGACCACTGCAGCTGACCATTGAACACAACCCGCAGTCTGCTGTTGAACCCCTTCGCTCAAACAATCACCAGGACGACATCGACTGTCCTGACCCATGTGTCCGTGACAAACTTTCCTCAACCCACAAACTCCCCAGTCTGGAGGAAGAGCCAAGTCCAGGGGAGGAAGCAGGTGAACCGGGAGTGAACCTCAGGATGAGCATCTCACCTCCTCAGCACCAAGGAAACATGGGAATGCGATCCAGACACATTCTGTGAGTGTTGATTCTCCCAGCTTACTCTGGTTAATTACCCCCCTCTTTCTCTCTGTCTGAGTCTTTCTTCTCTCTCTCTCAGGCGCAGCTGTAGTATAGACAAGTGTCCTCTGTCCCCTGGAGCCCTGTCGCTTTTATCTCGGAGAGACATGGTTCGCTCAGAGTCTCTTCGTGTGGACCCTGGAGAACGGACCCATCGGATCTTCAGACCGTCAGACCTCATCCATGGAGAAGTGCTTGGAAAGGGCTTCTTTGGACAGGCTGTCAAGGTAACACACTGACTATTTACCATCATATTATCCCTTTCATTATTATGGATGACTTTCTCAAAACATTTTTAATGACCGTACACCTGGTCAGTAGTTCTTTGTAAGATTGATTTTAAGCAGCATTTTGATTAATCTGTTGTTGTCAAGGTGACGCATCAGGAGACGGGGGAGGTGATGGTGATGAAAGAGTTGATAAGATTTGATGAAGAGACACAGAAGACTTTCTTAAAGGAGGTAAGTGGTCTTTAGAGTAGTCAGTCTTTTATGATCGAAGATGACCGCTTAAGGGATAGAAAATATTAAATCTAAAGGGTTGAAAGCCCTATTCACATGAGACTAGTATTACCAGGTGACCTCGTGATTTAGAAATTAGTTCACTAACGTTACACAACACAGCACCACTAGGGGTGATGTACAGTGTTGACCTCTTTTTTTTTAATGTGGGTTAAATCAGCAGAACCCAGTCTGCCACATACTGTCACATATTCATCTCATCATCTCTCAAAATGTTGCTCTTTTGATGGTTTTGAGCTTGCTCTTACTGAAAATGGGTGTTCCAGCTGTGCAGCGAGATGAGCCTCATGCACTGAGAATGCTGTCAAAACTTTCATTTATAATTGCCAATGCCGCCTCCATAATTCTCGACTAGGAAAGGTGGCGGTAAAGAGGCAAAGAAACAGCAAAAAACGTACATCACAGAGTGCTGATTTGGTCAGGTTTAGTATCATCACATGACCTTGACTTTTGTCAAAATATGATCTTACTATATAATGACGAAAAGTCTGTCTGTCTGTGGGTATGTGTGTCTGTTCCACGTTTTTCTCCTCACTGACTTGGTCAATCCATGTGAAATTTGGCACAGTGGTAGAGGGTCATGGGAGGATGCGAATGAAGCAATATTACATCAATTGGCCAAAGGGGGGCGCTATAGCAACTGATTGAAATTGCAAACTTTGAATGGGCATATCTCATGC